>NC_090882.1:10735690-10758190 GCF_036669935.1 Montipora foliosa
AAAACACTAAGTGACCCACGTTTTAAGCCTTGATTTCAAAAAGACACCTCTTTATTTTAACTGTAATTTTCCTATTTAATAGTCTGCCATTACTAACATTATGTTCTTGAGAGAGCTGGATCGAGGAGAAAATGACGTCAAAGGCTCACTAGTTTAAGAATGCAATACGTGTGTACGCCGCAGAATTAATATGCAGCACAGGGGTTTTGGGCTTTCAGACTTTTAAACTCGCGCTTTGCATATATCATAAGCTGCGTTCACACGCTGAAATTTTAAGCTAGTGAGCTTCTGACGTCACTTTTCCCTGGATCCAACTGTCTGAGGTCCAATCGGTCAGTTTTGAAAGTGAGTAATGGCGGACCGTGAAATCCAAAACTTACACTCAAAGTAAACGGCCTTTGGATAAAAATCAAAACTCAAAATTTTGCCAGTCAGGTGTTAAGCAAACACACTTTCAAAATCTGAAGGAAAAAAGGAAGTGTTTTTTTTTATCACAGGGGCACTTTAACCAAGGCACAAAAGGGAAAATCCCAATATCAAATGTACCTACATTTTAACTTCTAGGTGGACAAGTAGATCTTATGATGTACAATACGAAGGAGAACAGTTTAACGATAATCCGTTAACTAAGAGCCAAAAAAAGGCCCCAATGCAAAACGTCTCCTTAGGGAAACAACCCGATACCAGATACAAGGTCTGACAGTTTCTCAGATGAAGAGCTTCCTAAAATGACAGTCACTGGCGAAATCCATTACAAAAGGAGAAAAAACAAAGACAATACCACACCACACTTCTGACAAGGACAAGATAATTGTCACCACAACAAGAAATCACATCAACGAAAATGGAGGGACAAACTCTGATAACGATCAGCCAACAAATGTATATGAGAACCCCTAACCACAAAAGAAAAAAAAACAAGTGGATGTTCCCTTGTTGTCGAGAGCTATTATTTGAGAAATTAAACTATAATTACGTTCACAAACAGCAAAATGTACTAACCATGTCAATATTATAAACCACATCATTTACCTTAACATTTGGAGATGAATATCGAAATTACGACTCCAATAATGCTAGGGGGGAAAAGCTAAGATCATCTTCTCACATGCGGCGAGAACGTCTTCAGCGAATCATATCCAACTACCATGCCAGACGTAAGTGAGGGATTAATCTCAATTGCCATGAGAGAGGTCATGATGAAAATATGGAACAGCTCCCACTGACTGTCGCTCTGCCTCTCCAGCTCCCACCAAAAGATCATGGCAGGAAGAAAGAAACAAACCAGGAACAAGAGAGAAGCCCAAGAGGTTGAGGGGGTTAATGGAGACTTCATGAACCTTTCCGTGAACATTTCAAATGAACGCAAATGGCAAAGAACACGCAAAATGACCATCTCCCTTAAGATCATGCCACTCACATTCCAGATCATGTTTACCCATCGATTCAGATGCACGCAAACCATATACACTACCTCCAACGAGAACACATCCCTACCAAAGACCCTTACGACCACCACCAATGCATAAACCATCAACACCGCAATGCTGTTTCAACTGTGGCAGAGAGGAGCATTTCAAGAAAGACTGCAAGCAACCTCGGAAGAGAGTAAAGAATAAGATAAATTCCCCAGTACATTTGTCTTCAAAGCCCCCATCACAAACCTGAACATAAATTAAACTAATTTAAGCACAATCTAACCCAGTCACCCAACAAATGCCACCACTACACGTAACATTCACTTTTCAATGAAAAAACACAAACAGCAAAATATATATATGTTTCCAAGTCATATGACTTCCATCCCCAGTGGAGAGGTTACACGCTTTGCCTGAGCAGAGTTTTGATATTTCCCGGGATAAATTAAGAGGTACATGACTTGGACATATAGGTGATCTCTTTTTTTAGTTTATTTATTTTTCACGTCATAATCATTGACCTTTCTTATCACCCGGCAACAATGAGTCTGTTTGGTCAGCAGATGAAACCCCAACGTTATTTCATGTACTGAAGTTCAACAATTTTCAGTACATGAGATAGGGAAGGTTAATAGTCATTTAACGATCGGAACAGCGAAACCGTTTTCATTACAGCCAAAAAAACACAAGACAGAAAATGGACTTGTGTATGTGTGCCTTCAGTTTATTACTTGTAAACAGCGTCAAGATGCTTTCATCAAACCAAGGGTTAACTGTTTCATTGTCTTTATGTTATAACCCTTTTTGGTCATGTTAAAACTCAACTTGTTTCCATTACATCAAATGTATGCTTCACTTTTGACTTTCACTTTTCATATCTGCTTCACTTTTGACCGAAGTTTTATAATGGGTATCAGGGTATTCAAGACGATGGCCTACAGCCCAGGCAAATTGCCCTCAAGAGAAAATCTATAACCGTCACAGGATATGTTCCAGATTTGTCCCTGATCAGGAAGAACAAATCTTGCACACTCGACTGCAAGTCTGTGACACTGCAAACATCCACAACTGAACATTGTGAAGCCCTCCTGTATTCAACACGAAAGAGTAAGGTCTTAAAAGAAAGTTTGGAAACCAGGACACAGTGAAACTGCAGAATATTGCATACACCACGGCCAAAAAAATTGACATCAACGACATGACATTTGTCACAACTCCAAAGCCGAGCGAGTACAGCTACCAATATAATGCAGACAACACGTAGACACAACATAAACGATCAGTAACACAATACATGTGTACAATGAGAGTGACAAACTCCTTCCCAAATATCTTCATTACAAGCCGTATATTTGTAAGATTTCACACAAATAAAGGTAAACATGTTTGTCAATAAATATGCAAAGTTTCATGAATATTCACTGCACTCTTATCTTTGGTGAAATTTTTGTTTGACAAAATTGATTAAAAATATGGCCGCCACACGTAACATTTACACAGATGAAATGTTGTTCGAGAAAAAATATATCTAGACCAAAACGCCCAGTATTGTTTGGAAAAACCTTAAATTTACAAACACCAACCATACTTTCAACCTAATAACTTGACTTTTCTAAAACTAGAATCTGTATGGTTAAAATTCCAAAAAAGTACCTCGTAATTAGGGCGTCAGGATACTGCTCTCAACTTAAAATTAAGGTTCCCAGAAGGGTTACAAAAATGAGGTGATCAATAAAAATACCACCGCAGATGGCATTCTCACTTTCTAGGAACTCTTTCCTGAAAATATGAACAATCTAGGGCCATTTGCTCCAACGCGGTAAGAAAAAGTCTGAATCTCAAGCCTTGTGAAACGCTCCATGGTTTGATGCACCATTAAAAGTATAAAAGAAAGTCAAAGTCTTCCCAAATGCCCGCAATGGATCCAAAACCTTCAGATTGCTGCCACATTTGAAAGTAAAGTAAGTAGCTCGCAAGAGGAGTTTTTCTAAATCTCAAGCCTTGTGAAACCCTTCTTCATGAGTTTCCAATTACATGTAGGATTTTCTCGCGCGAAAGACAGCAAAACAACATGCCAATTTCTTTTTGTTACGTAACTCCGAAAATAGCCGTGAAGACGTCCAGAAAAACACGTGTTTTAAATGCAAATGTCCCTTGGGGTTGGGTCACGTTCACTAGGCCAGATGGTTTTCAATGGAGCATGAGAATAAAGTAGAATCAATGAGAAGATGGAGAAAAGTACAAAAGAAAAAAAAGGAGGCTATCAACAAAGCCCACTATGAAAAAAACAGAAAGAAGCTAATAAAGAAAGCAACAAAAAGGTAAAAAAGCCGTGGCTTTGAATACACGTGCACAATTGTGGAAAATTACAGAAGGTGGGAATGGAAAAAAGCACAGCTAGAGTTCGCAAATTACAACAAAACAAAGTGGAGAAAGAAGAAAAAAAGAAAGCCCAAGACAGAGAAAGGTCAAAGAAATACCGGGGTAAGAAAAAGGCTGCTGAAATGATTATTGAAACAGAAGAAACACTTCCGGTTGAAACTCTGGATATGGCCGTGTTCAAAAGTTGGATGGCCAAAAAGCGAGCGGTTGACAAAACAAGAAAAGCGCTTCCGGCAACATCAAGTAAAAGAGTAGAAGTTGTAGAAAAGCTTGTCCAAAGTCCACAAACAACAAAGTCACTGGACAAAAAAGGCCTGGTAAAATCACCAGAAGAAGAAAAGGAAATGGAAGCTTTCAGAGCCATCACATCAGACCTAACCAGTGGTATCAAACATTTGAAGCGTAACAAGAAAAATGAAGGCCACGCTGCATTCCAATCAAATCACTTGCGTTTGGTGAAACAGTGAAAGAAAAGAGGCTAACTTCAACTGCTTCAAAGCTTGTTTCTTAAGATAGACGTTCTGTTAGTCGAGGAATAAAGCGCAGGTTTGAGGTCCTTAAGGGAGAAGAACCAAGTTAGCTACTGATGAAGAGGAAGCCCAGAGTGGATTCACTTTCTGAGGAAGTGAAAAACTCTGTCTGCCTGTATTGGACTTTTGAAGCTAGTAGACCAACAGGAGACAAGAAGGATATCATCAAGAAACGAACTGGCCCAAAACAGTACATAGAAAATACCAAACACGTGCTGGAGCAGAACTTTAATTTTCGTGCAGCCAACCCTGATGTTAAAATTTCTCAAAGAAAATTTGAGGGCCTAAGACCATATTTTGTTAAAGGAGCGGGACAAAAGGTCTTGTTTATGCCGCAAACACAAAGAAGCATGGATTGTATTCAGTGAGTGTGTCAAGTTTCGAAAAAATCAATTGAATTAAAACATGTCCCAAGGAACTTTTCCAGTATTTCATTCAGCTGCTGGAGGACTACCCTACCACCAGTTCATGGCTATCTGGCAGAGAAAGCAGCTTGATGAACAACTAGAAACCCTACCTCTTGGACATGCTGTCTGCATTCACGACTACTCAGAGAGCTACTCTTGCAAAGGACAAAATGAAATCCAATCCCAGTATTTTGATGTGAACAAGGCAAGTCTTCACATCACTGTCCTGCTTCGACACACATCTGAATATGATGGAAAAGAAAGCACTGCTCAGGAGCCCATCATCATAAAGAAACACATTTTTGTGATCAGTGATGATCCAGTACAGGACTATGATTTTGTGCACCACGCCCAGTTGCTAGTGGGAAAATATCTCACAGATATGCAGCTGAACATCACCAAACTGCACGAGTTTACAGATACTTGTGCAGCACAGTACAAATCAAAGCACTGCATTGGGGATTTGTCATGTTCACTTGCAAACTTTGGGTTCACAATTCAAAGAAACGTCTTTGAATCATCCCATGCGAAAGGCAAGCAAGCTGCTGCTGGATCCCATGTAACGCAACAGGCCAGTCTTGCAGTAGTACGTGGAACAGCAAGCGTAACCAATGCCAAAGACCTGTGTGACCATCTAACAAGTCATTTCTCTAAAGCTGCACAGTCATTTCCTTCTCGCTCTAAATCAGTCAGCCTGAATAGAAGAATTTTTTTCTATGTTCCATCTCAGGGTCCTGATGCAATTTTAAGTAATCGCGAAGGACGCAAGTTTGAAACTGTTAAGGGCATCCATAAATTGCACTCTGTATTTACCACCCCAGAGCAATGCAAGGTCCTAGTGAGGAAGCGATCCTGTTACTGTGTCTCTTTGACAACGTTGATGACTGACAGAACAAGGAACTGGTTGATGGCTTGCAGGAGATCATGTTACAGAGGGAGGCATCTGCTGCTACAACACGAGCCCAAAGTGAAACTCGCATGGTTGAGCCTGTCCACCTTCATGTGGCTGATCTAGTTGGCAAAGACAGCATCATTGCCATTGCAGCAGATGAAGATGATTCCTATGATTATTACCTGCTGAAAGTTACCAGTGAAGGCCCTTTTGAACTGAGAGAAGACGTCACTGATGATTATCAGTACCGCGCACCGGTGGCTCAGTTGGTTGAACACCGGGCTGCCATGCAGGAGGTCGTGAGTTCGACTCCGGCCAGACCAACACTCAGGGTCTTTAAATAACTTAGGAGAAAGTGCCCTTAGTGTGTTTTACTGTGCAAATTAAAGTGTTATCATGACTTTGGAGAAATTTTGCACTTTTGATGCATGTTACACAATAATTTTGTATGTCTACTGTGCTAATGATCAAACACAATCAGTGGGACACCGTAAGAGCAAAGATAACACAGATAAAGGACACTACAATCGTTGGATGAAAGAAGTTGAAGCTCTGCCAAGCAGTAGATGCACACAACACCGCAATTTCACACTTGGGTCTGCCTACATCGTAGCTCCTGTCAAGTGCCTGTATGGTCTGGTAGTAAAAAACTCAGCACTGTAGTGAAAACTACTTTGACCGAGATGTGTGGTGATGAATCAATTGCCAAAATCCTCCACGACGAAGTCTTATCAATGAATGAGGACTCTATCACTGAACAACTAAAGATATAATTGCCTCTCTGTAGCTTTTACCATAATTATATCAATAACATTGACCTTGAATAATTAGTACCTGTGAAAGTCTTGATTGTCTGCTCTCTTTTGCTTTTAACTACTGGTAACAAATAAAATGAGCGGAGCATAATACACCTTGGGTATTAAAGAAATATTCCGTAATTAATCAAAATGTGCTGAAATGATGTAATTTTGCAATAAACCTTTATACTTTCCACAAACAAAGTCTTTCAAATGGTTTTTAAAGCCCTTGAGATTATTTCTGATTTTCTTGGCGTGTTACATGATTGTACATGTGTACCATGCTACTGATCACAAGCAACCTCAAGGCAAAGTAAAGGGGAGATGTCGTGATAATCAGGGATGAGAGTAAAGGTAGGAACAAGTGCAGACTTGAAATTGTGGAGGAAAGCATACTGGGACTAGATGGAATTGTGACAGCAGTGAAGACGCCTTGAATGAGTCATTCAGTAATTATACCCTCTTGAATTGTCTTGCAACAGAAGAGCAGATCCCCGAATTCCAGGAGCCACATTAAACCCACAAGCAGATACTTTCTGACCAAGGCGTGATGCTGCAAGTTGCAGCTGAACTGCAAGTTTGTGAAATCGCTGATGAGGAGAATGAAGCTTGAACTGAATGCTTGAATTATGATGGAACCTTTTTTTGTCCAATCATTACTGGTCTCTCTTTTTTGCATGACAAGTATCTGATCCCTTGGGTGTCAAATAGGAGAGTGTATTGCGAAAGTTACATTTTGTTTTGTGTAGCCCATTGATGTATTTTTACAATAGGCTAGTGTTTTACAGTAATGTTTGTATTCATTCCGTGATCAGAGCTAATTGCTTCAAGATGTTGTAAACCAATACTGTAACTCAATAGATTAGGCTAGCCTCAAAGAAGTGTTTCGCGTGTGTTCGGCACAGACCAATCAACTCAGTTTACTGGAGAAATAAAATGAAGGTTGTTAAGTATAGCCTGCATGTCTTTTGGTGCTTGCAACAGTATTTACAGTTGAGATATTTATGTTGGGCAATACAATGTTTAATACACTAATCAAAAATAGATTAAAGGATATCAAAGGTCATTCACTGCCATTTGGTAGGGTTGGTATTATTGCCATTGCTGACTTATTTCAACTCCAGCCAGTTATGGATGGTTATCCATTCAAATACTTAAGGACCAATTTTTTTCTGCCTAACTTATGGCAAGGGCACTAAAAGATGAATTACATGAAATACATGTAATGAGTCATGAAATACATGTAATGAGTCATAGGGAGAGCAAAAACGTTGCTGAGATCAGGTTAAGAGAAGGAAACCATACAAAAAAACATTCTGAAATTTAAAGAAAGAACAATAAAACCCAACAGTTATTACTACCCAAAGGATGCCTCACACATATATATGCATTGCTTATTAACTAAGAAAAAGTAAAGTCTTGTTTAATGAATTCTTGGACATATTTAATCACAATGTGGTCTATATTTCTTGTATAGTTTAAATGGATTGGATGTTAACCAATTGACAAGTAAAATCGTCTGGCGTTAAACAGCCTTGAGTAAAATCTACTATGAAGTCCCACTCGTAGGAGTCAATGGGTTAATGCCCCTTATTTATGTTTTTATTCTAATTTCCCTATTACAACGACATGGAGCAATCTTCTTCCAGGTATGTCTCTGTTTGTATTAACTAAAACACATCAATACACTGCTCTTCATTGATTTTTTTCCTTTCTCCTTCTCTCTTGCCCTCTTTGCCAAAGAGTGTCTAAACAAACGGTTGAAACTCCAGTAAACAAAAACAATAGTCAGTTAGCAAATAATGTACACATATACTGTGTGATGTTTACAGGTGATCTCCACTCCATTCTTCAAAATGTCACAAAATGTAGCAATGTCATGTCGGGTAATTTGCCACCATTATGGATGAGAAGCATTATTGTTGACATCACTAGATGAAAGAACTTTGTAGCTGAACAAAATCAAAGAAACAGATGGAGAAAGAACTTGGAATACCTCTAAGGAAACGTTAGTGGTTCATGATAAAATATCGATTTAAAGTAAATTGCATGGAGTGCAGCCTCCATCATGCTAACCCTTACCAAGGAAAAGGTGTGGGAATGATATGGCAAAGGCTGGGCCATATCTGACCCATATCTGGGAACTGTATGGGGAAGGCTGGAAAGGGAAGTGGAATTGATATGGAGTCTTCAGAAATTATATGGAAAGATTGCATAGAAAGAAAAATACATGCCAAGCACTGTATGGTTAACCTACAATGTATGGGCATGTAGTAACCACAGCTATTCCATAGCAGTAAAACACAAAGTTTACGCACTTTTATGTCATGCATATATGGAAATGATATGGCTTGTGTACAGTTCAATGGTCCATAGAATTTCCATACCTGCTGCACAAGGAATAATCCATGAAACTCTGTGGGGCAAAGAATATGCGATAGACAAATTTGGCTAAGACACACGTGACATTGAATTGGGTGTTTACATTGTGTGAAAACGAGGTTCCATTTAAATTGCTTTGCAAAATGGAAGCCACTTGCACTAGTTGTGTGAATCATGTGCGTTGTGGTACTGTGTAGTTGTTTATTCAACAAAGAACAGACATGGTCAAAATCCTTGCGGAATTTTCCAAAATGTAGCCCAACAAAATGGTCTTCATAGCTCGAGCAAGGCAGAAAAAAGAATGCTGGAGAGAAAAGCTATAAGTTCTTTTGGGAGGGATATGTCAGCAGTTGGAAGATTTCCATTGCAGGGCACGTTGCTATAGATCTCTAAGAAGAAGTGAAGAGCCTCATCCCTTTGTGTATCACCCTCACTCAATGATAGAAAGCTGAAGCATATGACACAGTATGGATCATGACTGATAATAATATATATTAGCAATCTTCAATTAAATACATACTCAAAGGTTTAAGGCATTTCTTTGTCACAACTTTCCCATGACTTCTTTGTAGTGATTTTCACTTATGGACCAACTGCTTACTTTGCCAAAGTCAGACACCCGCTGCCAAACTTTCTGTGTCCCAAAACCACCATTCCTTTGTGTATCACCCTCATTGAATGAGGCATATGACACAGTATGAATCATGCCTGATAATAGCAAGCTATTGTAGTAGCAGCCATTTTCCAAGAAAGTTGCAACCTAATGGGAATTCTTAACACTTTGGTATTATTTTTATTGAACCTCTGTTTTTAAACGCAATGTATTTTACACACCTAGAAATTCTTGTTTATTTACAGTTGAGCCTTTTTTGCATGATCCCCTTTCAACTACATGGCCCAGGGCTTTAGGTTCATAGCCATATGATGTTGAAAACCTCTTTAGCCTCTTTAAAAATAGTTTGGTAAATGTGCTGCCTGACCCACATCAATTTCAGTAGAGTTCATATAAATACATACACCTACAATCTGTTTGAGACAGATGGTATAAAAAATGTCATACCGGTACTTAAGTTTGGAAATGGGAAAAATGTGATCGACTGGACAGCCCAGCAAAGCATGGTATTGGCAATGATGCTTTTTGGTATCTCAGCAAGGACAGCTCCACAGGTCACAACTGAATCAACACATTTGACAAAAAGACCAATATTTGCCCATATCTTGTTTGCCCTCCATGTGCATAAGCAACAGTGCAGTTGTTTCTTTTGGTAACTCGTCTATACACTCAGGAGTGAAGCACTGCATCTCTAAGTTGAAAGCAGTTGAAAAATTTCATAGAACAAAATGGACTCAACCCCTGTAGACAACATTGGGTCATCTTCAAATGGGTCACCGAGTGAACTGTGTTGTAACTGCTGGATACAAGCAAAAGCAAAAGAGTGGAGGTGGCCACCAGCTATTGAACAGCCTTCTTGTCCAAGCATTTGTTGGCATGTTATTATTCTAACTTATAGCGGAGATCCAGCAGCCCTGAAGCACCATACTCATAGGAACACACAAGTTGCTTTTCTCATGGTAGTCATGGCCAACGGTATTGCTCGTGGGTGCATACGCACAACAAAGTTGCCCAATAATTTAATAATTATCCTAATAATTATCCTAATAAAAAAATTAATAATAATAATAATAATCAACATGCTCAACATGGCAGCTGTTTACAGCATGCATCTTTGATATGGGAAATCCATGTTATGGTCAATTGACACCTGTCAAAACAAGGTATCTGCTGACCAGTATCATGCGACCATATTGTGGGCTCTAGTTTAATGTGGCTAAATGTAATTTAGGCTAAGTTAAACGCGAAACAATATTGCTGGCCAGCAGTATCTCACAGAGTTGGTGTGTGGGGTGGCTGGGGGGTTTAGTGCAGGGGCGTTATGTAGTTTACCACTCAGTGTCGGATGTCAAGTCATTCCACATGTTTTTCACTGCTGGGCTGTTTTCCTAGAGCTTTTCTTTGCCTTCGGACGCTTCGGTTTAACTTTATGATGCCGGCCACGAGAAATACGAACAACAGTTTACAGACGGCTCCTGTTTTGCTGTTTTGCACGCCCAGCGATATTGATATTCGTCCCGCGGTGGAAACTGGCGATCTGCAAGCCCCTGAGGCGTCCAATTCAGATGCTGGAATCTCGTCGGCGATGGCTTCTTTTATTGCCCGCACGGTGCAAGCTGCTTTGGCTGCTGAACGAGCCAACAATCAGGCGTCATCGCTCACCACCGCTTCGCCCAGCGCCTCAGTGGTTTCCGGCCTTGGCAAATCCTCCCGTTTTGTCCATTGTGCAGGCGGGCGGGTGTTCAGGAGGTGTTCTTCAGAGCGGTACTCCCTCGCTGTGCAGCTCAGCCAACAGTTTTCTGGCCGCTGGAGGAGGACTGTCGCATCAAGGTAGGCCACTTCAGTCTATGTCTGTAATTGTGCCTTCTTTTGTGTCGACGTTTTAGACTCCCTCGATGTCGCCGTCCGTTTCTAGCACAGTACACATATCCAATTTGCAAAATGGTGCCATTCGCGATATCGCTGATCGTTCTGCCGTGCTTCCTTCGCCGCTGCTGGACTAAGCGTTCGTTGTTGGTCCCGGTTTCTCGCCTGTTCCGGCTAAGATCGTCGCCCAGATTGTAGCAGGCAAATTCATCGACTTGAGTGATCCGTTGGCGGTCAACTTGGTACAGAAAGATCCAGAACCGCAACTGTTATTGGATGACCAGCTTGTGTTGACTTCTCAATTGACGAAACAACGCCGGTGCATCGAAGACATTGCGTCGTGGATGGAGGCTTTTGCCATTTTCTCTCTCATTTTGGTTAACCATTTTCCTCACCGCTGGAAGGATTTGATGCAGTACCAGCTTTTGATCTTGCGTACTTACCGCCATTTTTCTGGGGAGTGTGGCTCGATTACGATCGATCCTTCCGCAAACACGCTGCCGCTACGCGCCTTACAGATTGGTCCCTCGTGAATGCGGAATTGTTTAATTTTCACACGGCTGGTTTGTCAGTTCGCAGCTCTTCTCTGGCCCAATCTCACGAGTCTCTCGAGCCCCCAGGATCGTCGTTGGCCGCCGTTGTTTGCAAGTCGTGGAATAGGGGGCGTTGCACGGCTCCGTTCGCATCGTGCCGTTATGCACATCGGTGCACTTTCTGTTCGAGCGCTCACCGTGCGAGAGCATGTTTGACCAAGCCAGACAAGGGCCGCCGTGAAGATTCCAAACGTCGTGATTGTTCCCCAAGCGTCTCTGGGTCGTCTTCACGTACCAAGGCTCGACGTATTTGACTTAAAGCTGGCTGTGCCCTGCTGGCAATGTAGTTGTTACCATGTCTTGCTTTTTTTTGTGTGTTTTTGTTTGTTTTACCTTTTTTTTAATTTCCCTTTCCTTTCTGTTTTGTTTAGCCCGTTTGCCTAGTTGCCAGTGACTGTGTTAACCTCGCGTTAATTTTTTAGGTTCAATTTATGTGACTTTAGGGCGCCCTTCGTGAGGCACTTCAGTAGGTTTTCAGGTATCTGCCTCGCGCATAGATTTCATTATACAGGGACATCGGCTTGCGTTTTTGTTCCTAAGCATTCCCAGTTTATGCTTCGTGGTAGTTGTATGCCTTTGTTTTGTTCTGTATTTTTGGTAGAGCATTAAACTTGTTTGACCTGCGTCGGTTTTGTGCGTTGGTGAATATTAAAATCTCAGTGCTAGCATACCATTCCAAAATGTTGTTTCCTTGCTTTTTCCCTTTTAGGGTATCCCGTTTTTCATCCTGTGTCGGTGGTTTCCCCATTGAATGTTGCTCAGCAGCTCTTATGTTCTCGACGGCCTCCAGCATGGTTTTCGTTTGGGATTTCGCCCCACTCGCAGATTACAGGTAGCCAAAAAGAATAAACCGTCAGCCTTCCAGAACTCGACGGTGATTGACGATTATCTGGCCAACGAGGTTTCATGATGTAGGGTCGCAGGCCCATTCCCTTCTCCCCCCTTGCCCAATTTACAAATAAGCAGTTTCAGAGTAATCCCCAAAAAAGGTCAACCGGGCAAATGGCGCCTCATCGTGGATTTGTCATCCCTCGGGGCTCAAGCGTGAACGATGGTATTAATCCTGACGATTTCTCTATGCACTATATTAAGCTCGACCAGATAATCAGCATGGTTGCCAAGCATGGGCCTGGGGCTATGATGGCCAGCAGTATCTCACAGAGTTGGTGTGTGGGGTGGCCGGGGGGTTTAGTGCAGGGGCCTTATGTAGTTTACCGCTCAGTGTCAGATGTCAAGTCATTCCATGTGTTTTTCGCTGCTGGGCTGTTTTCCTAGAGCCTTTCTCCCGGCCCAACCCCCCCCCCCCTCCTCTTCCCATGGTAAGTACAGGGTAAGTATTTGTGTTTCCACTGCTTGTTCAGTGTGACGGTGCCTCGTGGTTGCCGCTCACAGGGCTGTCATGGATACCCCTACGCGTTCAGAGTGTTCGTGGCTCCACCATTCTTTCTAGGCACCATTCCCCAAGGTTATCTATTGTTGATGAGTTTAATAGAGCATTGAGGTCAGCTGTTTTGTTTTTTTTGTTTTTTTTTTTAAGTAAACTGCTCACCAGGTACTGGCTTTTGACTGGATCACAGGCTCAAGCCAGGTTAACTTCTTGTAATCAGGACACTTAAACACAAATGAGGCTTATCTTTTTGGCATGTGCTTACACAGCCATACTATGTCACAGAAGCTCTCTTCCTTACTTGGTCTACTATTTGCTCTTTTATACGGTGATGACTTATTTACAAGTTTAAATTACCTCTCATTTATATCTTTTGCAGATGACATCGATGTTTTCTTTCAGCACAAGAACATCTCGGAGCTAATTAAAATCATGAACTATGAACTTTCCCTATTGGCCACTTAGTTCAAAGATAGCCAAACTAACCTTGCACCCTGATAAGACAAAATTTATTTTATTTCACTCTCTGAGAAAGACAATCAATTTTTGTTGTCACTCTATCACCAGCAATAACAGTAGACTAAATAGAGTAGAAAACACAAGATTGTTAGGTTTCAATATCCGTCAAAACCTGGCAACCACACATCAAACTTCAAAATCCATTAAGATCGTTACCAAATCTCATCAGCTTTTCCTTACAAATACCCCATGCGCATTGTATAATTCTCCAATACTCCCCTACCTACAAAACATATTCCTCTCATCTACAACCAACCTTTCGTCCACAAAAGAAAGCCCCAAGAATCATGACTCACTTGGGATTGCTGTAAAGGGACGACTGGAACAGCATGATGGACGACAAGATGGCGACAAAAGACTGAAGAACCATCCCTGCGAGAGTTTTGTTGCAAGAAGATACTTGCCTATAAGATGCACCTTGAGTTTACATCACATCTGGGGCCAACAAGCAATTTCTTTGAAAAAAAAAGCTGCGCCTTATAACCAAGAAACTACTGTAACATGAAATGCATGGAGGCCAGGAGACCCCCAAACTTTGTGCAGATAGATCGCAGTGAACATTTTACATTATACTTCTCTAAAAATGCACATTGTGCAAATCGTCCTCATATTTTTACAATTAATTTTCTCTCATAATACTTGTACATACAGCTGTAAATTATTCCAATGCAATGAAATTATCCCTTTTTTATTGTGTGGCAAATTGTTAGCGAATACAGTGGAACCAGGTTAATACGAGCACCAAGGGGACATGCCATCTTGTCCGTATTATCCAGGTGTAAGTATTAAGCGGGCTCTCAGAAAAATGTCCCACACACGTTTTAATGATTAAAGCTGACATTTCGTCTAGAAAACGTATGTTGTTTAATTTCTCAACTTTAACTGTACACAACAAGGCCGTCAAAGAGGAAGAAGGTTATGAGCAACGACTGTAGGAAAAAGCAAGGAAGTGAAACTGTAATAGGAGGCAGAAAACTTGATTAAGGCACTATAGTACAAGGGTCAAACACCGGACAAACAACAAGGACAAACTGATCAAAATCAAACATGGCATGCTATTTTGCTTCTGTTTTATTAGTAAAACATCTTACTAACCCATAGAAATCTGTCATTACTTGAACAGGGTACAATGTCTACGATTGGCACATGATTGTGACAATGAAAATAGACAGTGTGACATAACCAGTATCTATATTAAGAGGGTAAATTTGGAGAAAATATATGATATTTTCGTCGCAACAATGAAACTGTCCGATAAATATGGGTGTCCATAGAGCGGGGTTCCACTGTATTTCCTTTCAAATTCAAAATAGAGAAAGAAAGAAATGAAAAAAATTTCGTTTTTTTTGTTGTTGTATATATAGATTGTTGTATTTTTTTTGTATCATCCAAGCTGTACACATAATGATGGTAATGGCAATGGTATGGGACCATACCTTTCCCATACTGTGGGAATTCTATTGATTCATGTGCATGCTGCATAAGCATGCATGATTGCCAGCAGCCCAGCATACTAATGCTATGGCAAACCTAGAAGACCATACCAATCTCACACTATAGGAATGGTATAGATTTTTATGAAATATGTAGCAAGCCCATAGAATTAGGTTAGAACTGTCGAATACCAATGTAAGAAATTGAAGTTATAATAATGCTATGGGACCATGTCATAAATTATTCATACAATCACCATCCTTCAACCCATATCGTTCCCACACTTGTGCCATAAATGTCCCATATCTCCTCACTGAGCTTTGGTGAGGGAAGACTGTGCCATGTAACCTGGAGACTACCTTTGACTGAGCAGTTGAAATAGCTATCCACCAGACAATGTTAAAATGCATTGATTTTTAGGATACATGTACATGTATATCCATTCACTTAGCTGCAGCAAAAGCACCAAAAACAACTCTGCAACTTTTTGGACTGTGCCATCCAAACAGCCAATGGCGAGTCATTAAGAGCTGTCAGCTATACACACATAAATTGAGACTACATGTACATTTGTAGCCAGCTTCCACAAACAAATCACCAGTCAAGATTGTTGGAGACAAAGCCAAAGAAAACAAAAGATACCATGGTGCAGATTTCCAAGAATAAACTATTGCAAAAACTGCTAAAATTACACTGTCAGATTTCCCTAACAATAAACCATTAGGCAATCACTTGTGCTCTGTGCAGGATGCATTTCAAAAGACATGTATGAAACTGTGGACATCAAGGTGAAGAGCTTGAAGAAGCAACAAAATAAACAGGTTGTCATGAAGAAAGAAAAATCAGCATACATGTATAAGAGAAACTGTCACATACAGCTGTAAGCGATGAGACAAAGATCATTAAAGTTGTACACTGGGAAGGCTGTATCAACCAAGCACATACTGTACTGGTGAGAACTATCACTTAAAGAACTTGACAGTACAAATATTTGATCACATCAAGTTCATTAACACCAATGAATCTACAACCATCATTAAAATATTGATGATATCATCAAGGTAGGTATCTCTGTGTCACACTTACATGTATTCAAGAACACATTGTCGAAGGTCAATGAACTGTACCGTACTCCAAATCAAGAGCACAGCCTCTTGCCTTATTTTCAATCACTGAATTGATTTAAAACCAGACCAATAGACAATAACATGTCAACAGTGTAACTTCCCTCTTCTTCCAATGACATCAAAATGAAAGATTGTTTCACACTTGGTCATCAAGACCAGAAAAGAGAAACTGGTCAACCTCAATCAATTTAACAATACTACTCAAAGTTTTTAAAAGTTGCTGGCACTGAAAAATCTTTTCTGAAATTCCAGTTGATAAGTTCAGAGCCATGATTCTTACAAGCCCAAATCTAAAAATGATTGCAGACAAATCAGCTCACTTAACTGAGCAATTTTTAGCAATCTAATGAGGTGAGATTTCATTCTTTAAAGGTAATTTCTTGGATTTCAAATGTTACAGTTGCTGTTTGTTGCATTGTTGTCTCATTGTTGTCATATGGGCTAACTTTCTATCAAACTTAAGATTATTACATTTAAACACTGTTACTTATTCACTGTAATAAATATTTCAATATTTTATTCAAACAACAAGACTATGCTTTTTCTTCATTCAGGAAAATATCTTGATATTATAATTTAATTGTTAGTTGTATTTATCATCTGCAATTTTGTTTGACGTAGAGAATTCAGTGTTAGAAATCAACATTTACCCGCTCGCCCAGGTGATTTTCAGAACTCTGTTGGCAAGTACTAATGAAGGATCACTCGCCTGGTTTGGCGAGCATGCATTTCATGTAGAATATATTATTCAAACTAACCATAACTTTTCACTGTCTGCTTTTAAATAAGTACACTGTCCACAAGCAGTAGCTAACAACTCAGAAATATCCAACAAACTTGGTTCGTACACAGACAAAAATGACTTCCGCTTGGGTGTCAAAATGTCTGTCTGTATCAAAAGTAACTAGTGATAAGAATACTGTTAGTGTTAAGTATACCACTCCTCTGGAATACGCAAAAACACAGACAAGAAACTTTCACCAAAGTGGCAAGTTGGCGTCCATGGTTGCAAAATCGCAAAAAAGGTATATGGTGTGCTGAGAACAGAAAAGCATTAGAAAGGCAGAACGTTCTAACCTCAAGTAAATTTATTGATTTGTGCACAATCTATATAAAAAAAACAATTTATCACAAGAAAAGTGCACCCCATGTGTCCTAGAAACCCAGTGTGACAGGGCAAAACTCTACCCAGAGAAGATGCCCAGGGCATCAAACATAAATGGTTGTATATTTTATTACATGTATTCATGGGAGAGGGAAGGGGCCACTTTTTTAATGAAGGAGACTGGGCAAAGAAAACCGATCTGGGCGAGTGCGATTTGAAGCTCACTCACGCAGATGGAAAGTGTTACAAATTTTTACTTTCCAACCCTGAGAATTCAAAATTAATTTGCACATGGCAATAATGCTATAAGATCTTTAAGTTTGGTTCCTTTTAATTGTACCCATAGGTGTCATTTGTGGGTACCATATTTTATTGAGGGAGGGAGAGATTTTATGCAGGGCTGTCATTAGGGGCCATAACCTGTAACACCTGTTATGGCTGAGCCCAGTCAATGTTATGGGTGATGGTTGCTGCTGAATTAATGTTCATAGGGAAAACCAAATTGAAATTTATATAATACAATGTACATTTACCTTCTAAAGAAAATATAATTGCTGCCTTGTCCACATATTTTCTGTAAACAACCTTTGGAGAACACCCCCAATCAATAGTTGTTGGATTCCGACACCATTTTCAGCAACAAAATCATTATCAATGCACCGTACTTGATATAAATGGGATTCCACTAACCATTTTTCATGGTTATGTGATGCATGACCACTTCCACATTGTTAGTAAATATCTAAGTTATTCATTGTGAAGTTAATCTTTTTGCCCTGTTTTATGTTCATCACTTTTTGATTGAGAAAATACACAATTTGCAGCTCGGAGTGCTGGAAAATGATTTACCGAGGGTCTAATTTTAAGAATTTTCTTGGGGAGCAGGCCCCCAAAACCCCCTAAGGACTCAGGCCCTTTCTGCCTTCCTTAACATGGCCTTTTGGCCATGCATTTACATACCTGTTACAGGTGAAATCTTGAGTGTTGCACCTGCTTCAAAACTTAATGACAACCCTGCTCTTACATGAACCCTTTGAGTGCCAAGAACATATATACGTCCTTGCACACATGACTCAGCAACCAAGGACGTATACATACATCCTCAAGTCATATGTTTCGTTTCATCTACGGCCCGGTTGTTCGGGTAAGATTTCTTTGGTTGATGAGAAGAGAATGGGAAGCCAGAGGGGTGGCACAACGTTCTGAACTGCTGAGCCGGTGGCAAATGCAGATTAGAGTTTTACCTGTTAATTGAACTCCTTCATCGTGAAGACCGCCTAACATTTATCACCATCAAGCTTATATCAGACAACAAGTTAAAGCGGATCCAGAGAAGAAAGTACGGAATGATTTCCGCACAGGTCCCTACCTCATTATGCATGCAGGACAAATTAATTATGCATTCACACTATTGTTTTGAAGAACAATACGTATCTATACATGGCTAATCTATACTTACGGGATGATTAAAAGTGGATCCTGTTCTCTCTCTCTTGCTCCCTCCCTCTCTTTTTTCCCCCACCCTCTTTTCTTTACTCTTTTTGCTCACACCGTGTTTGTTCCTTTTCGTCCCAGCTTTCCTCTTTCAATTCCTTTGTCCTGTCTTCCTATTCCAGATCCCGCTCGGCACTGAGCTAACGTGTCAAGTTGCTAATTCACACCTTGATAATGATGTTTCTTTGGAATTCTGGACAACAATTTATGATAAGTCATTATATACGCGTGCCGTGCCGACCACCAACAAATGCACTGATTTTGCTTCTTTTGAAACAACTTCACCCCTTAATAATGTTGTTTAAGGGGCGGAGATTCTACTGTATTTGCATAATTATAACTTGTTTATACGCTTACGAAGTCAACGCAACTCAAAAGCGGCGATTTTCACGTAAACGACCGTAATTCATAATTTTATGTCATCGTAGGTTTGATTTTACGCGTATGAAGACAAGTTAACTCAAAAGCGACGGATAACATTTGTTGTTTGAACACCAAAGACGAATGAAATCGACTGACTCCGACAGCGCACTTTGAGTAGGTTAATCAACTGTCTACGGAGTTTAAGACGTAGGCGAACTGACATATTGGACGTAGGCGAAAAGACGGTAGGCGAAACGACCGTAATTCATAAAAGGTATACTTATACTAACCGCTTGTGTATATCAAAGCGTGTTCTTTAAATCCGAGCGAGTTGAGTACCAGCTGAGTTGAGCACCAGCTGATTAGCCGGTTTCCCCTTTTACACAGCCAAGCTATAGTTCGCCTGCTTTCTTGAGGTTAACATTTTAAGACCGAAAGCATTTCGGTTGCACTATCTATGCGGTCGAAGCGATTTAGGAACGAACGTGCTTTGAACCATCTCAACTTAACTTATTAAAAACTGGGTCCCACACAGTCGAACAGTATTGCTAACGCCTTGTATGCCGTTTCCTTGACGGAGCGGCAAGTAACTACTAAGTCCTCAGCCAATGCAATAATTCAACATGAACATGAAATAAGATTAGATCTCTTACCTGGAGCAAACGCTAGACAGATGTCCCTCGTCCTCGAAAACACATGTTGCATTTCATTTCATGGCGTGGGTCCATTTATCGTTACTGCGCATATGTTCTGCGCATCACGCGATAATAATTTTGTCACGCGTGAGTCACGCTTTGATGTAAATTATTTTTCCGATTTTTTAAATCCAAATGCCTCGAAAGATTTATTCGGTTGGAGTGCCAAAGAAATGTCTCTCGTAGCAAAAGACTTAAAAAAAAAGAGAATTCGTAACGGAAAAGTTGTCGATACGACATAATGAAAAAGCTAAAAACAATGACCGATCGGAGGGAGGAAGTGGACAGTGCACTACAATGAAAGAGGGCTAATTATCATGGTAATTAAGAAAAACCAAATGTAGTAAATTGTTACTGATAATTTAAATAAATATAGCAGTTTGGAGGGAGGAATGTGTCACACAGTTTGGAGGTCCTTAAAGGTGTTGTTTCTGGAGGCTTTTAAAAAATACAATTAAAAAACCCTTTTCACAAAGAAATCATTCCTGCAAGAAGTGGCCACAGCTGAAAATGTACCTCCTAATCAACAAAAAACTATTTAAAAAAAAAAAAGTATTTTCGTTTCCGGAATGGTAAAGGACCTTAAACAAGGACCACGACGACGGCTATGATAACGTTGTCTAAAAATATTATTTCTCGTTAATTATTGTCATAATTTTGCGATTACTCCAAGGCGCTCGGCATGGAAAGTGTGAGTCCGACATTCCAAGAATGAAATTGGTGAGAACGGGGCCTCAAATTTGATCTTTGCACGTCGTGGTCGAGACAAGAACGGCAAAGAAATGTATCAAAATATAAAACGCACGTGCAGGGCGTGCAGAGTTATTGTCTTTGCTAATTAAGACTATTGTTTTGTGGCGATCTCGTCGTCGTGTCGTCCTTGCTAAAGGAGGCTCAAACCAGTCTCAACACTTCCAAGTGACGCTCTTATTAGAAGGATCGGCACCACAACGTTGTATCGTGTATTGGCAATATTGTGGTATCAAATGAAACATGAATTATGGCTGAACAGGATACAGTCATCATTGTGACGTAATATGCCACCGTGGCAACGGGCAAGCTCTGTAAAAACACCCTTTATTTTGTATTTAGCTGCCTGTATCTCAAAAACAAACTGGGTGACCCCCATTTTTTATTTCTGAAAAGCAATCAGAAGGACATGGTGAAACCTTCTGCAAAGTTTAAAAAAAATCTGTTTGATGGATTCAGAGCCACATTAATTTTGTGATTTCTTAAAGATAGCTCTGAGTCATGTAGACAGAATTTTTTTAAACTTTGCCGAAAGTTTCATCGTGATCTTCTAATCACTTTTCAGCAATAAAAAAGAGGGGGTCACCGAGTTTGTTGTGAGATATGAGCAACTAAATCCAAAATACAGGGTGTTTTTGCTGGGCTTTCCCGTTGCCAAGGTAACTTATTACATCACAATAATGATCACATCTTGTTTGGGAATAATCGGTATTTTATATGGTACCATAACATTCTTGTTACGTGATACATTGTTGTAGCGTTGTTTGATCTAAACAGAGAGTCTGCTAAGTGTTGAAACCCTTTCGAGCCTCCTTAACCTCCCTAAATTCTCATTCTTTATTTCTCACAAGGATCGTTTGTCTCCTTATTTATGTCCGCGATCCGGATAGTGTTATTTCATGCTGGTATTATTTTGTCTAGAGAAATGAATTCTTTCCAATTTTGAGGCTCATTTGTTTGCAGATTCAATCAGCGATTTGCTTCAGCAACCGAAAGCCTCGGTTTCTGATTTAAGTGTCTGTTATATGACATGAGGATTTGAAAAGGATTTTGAGCTTTGTTTTCCCTCTCACCTTTAACACATAGACGGCTTTAACTTCTCTATTTTTCATACAGATATAATTTTTTAAAAGAAACGTGGAGCGAAAAATTGCGTGAATAAATTACAAGACAAGACGAGCCTATCAATGGTCAATCAACAGACACAGACAGGAACGTACCAAGGGAGGGGGGGGGGGGGGGGAGCTGCCGCTCAGCTTTTTCCTCAAAAAGTAAAAACACACAAGTATAAAACGTTGAAAATAGAATTTCTTCCTAAAGAAGTCTAAAATATGGAAACAATTGAGTTTTTGGCTCTCAAAACTTGCCCAAATTGTATCGGTAGGTCCTGGAATTCGTCCAAAGACAGGCAAGAGAGAAAACTTAACTCGTAAACCGCCAGCTTTGCAACAAAGCATTTTAGGCGTCCCAGTCTGCACGAAACCCTCTCTCACCTCTGTTTCCAGAAGACCAGACTCGCACGGTTCTTACATCTACGTTTATGTCTGTACAATCAACTGAAATGTCAATTCCTTGTAAAAACCAGCATCTTTTTTTGATATGGTAGGTATCGGAAAGCCAGAGCATTTGCGCATGAGCTGACGGAATGTTTGAAAAAGAGAGAAAAATGCAGTACCTCCAGACGTGGCGCTGGAGCGTCGTACCAAACGAGTCATCCCGGGATTTCGGCCCGTGCGTTCGCTTTTG
>NC_090882.1:10760690-10775690 GCF_036669935.1 Montipora foliosa
CTGAAAACGTGCCCAAATTGCATCGGTAGGTCCTGGAATTCCTCCACAGAAAGGCCGGAGAGACAACTTCAGTCGTGAACCTCCAGCTTTGCAACAAAGCATTTTAGGCGACCCAGTCTGCACGAAACCCTCTCTCACCTCTGTCTCAAGGACACCAGACTCCCACGGTTCGTACATCTACGCTTTTGCCTGTACAATCAACTAAAATGTCAACTCCTTGTAAAAACCAGCATCTTTTTTTGGTATGGTAGGTATCGGAGGGCCAAAACATTTGCGCATGAGCTGACGGAATGTTTGAAAAAGAGAGAAAAATGCAGTACCTTCAGACGTGGCGCTGGAGCGTCGGACCAAACGAGTCATCCCGGGATTTCGGCCCGTGCGATCGCTTTTGGACGCAGTTGGCCCTTCGCTGCTTTCTGCTACCGACCTCGCCTCCCGGTACGGCATTGAGGGAGGGATATGTCGGCCCCTAAACCATATGTGACAAATCCCACGCCTACTCACAGCTCCAGACCGCCCTTGTCATTACAATTTACCTTAATATTTCGATGGGTTATATATTCAAGAGAAAAGTCATTTTATCTGACATATGGTAAGCACTGGAATCGCAATTTACAAAGTGTACGCATGCGCCCTGCTGAAGGTAACATACACACGCGCTTAAAGTTTATTTCTTCTCGAATTTCAGAGTAATTACAATAGCTAATATCTTGCAGACATTACATTTACAGCTAAAATACATACCCCACACGGATAAATAATCAAACATGAAATATTTAAAGAAACAGCGATTTTCGAAAAAGCAGCTATACAAAACGCGGCCTGGATTCTCATTTTAAAACCTGTTAACTCATTCAGTACGGATAAAACCAGGTAGCGCATTCCATAACTTGGCCGATACTGAAGTAAGAAAGAGAATTAAGACCATAACTGGTTGTTCTAGGTTTATTGAGAAACAGAATGTAATTTCCGCGAACATCATGAGAACTGAGAAGACCGAAGAGAAAACTCGGTTTTTTTTTATATGCAGCAGAAGTAAAGTCCTTCAAAAGCAGACTTTTATAGTATTAATATGAAGAAATGTTGAATGCGCTTATTGCATAGAGATCATATGGAGTTTGCCTTTCGTAATATGCAAATGTAAATCTCAGTATTCTCTTAGTTACATTATACCGTTCTTTTGACAAGAACAACTGACGAAACGCCAGCCTTTGCTACAAGAATAACAGCGAAAAAAGCACTACTTTGTCGCGAATTTTCTATAACAAAAACGTGTTCAGAAATCAAAAGTCTACATTGACAGCACACACCAGGGCTCAGTAGTCCTTAGTATCTGGCTAGAAAATTTCTTCTCACTTTTTCCTCCGGTCGCTCTTCAGCCATTTGATGAGGTCCTGTCTCGTGCTTCTCAAGTTGCCTCGTTCCTTCTTCCTAAAAGAATTCTGGGTAATTCTGCCATTCCGTGACAAGGGAAGACCCCGATTCTCATTTCATGGATTTTTTTTATAAATGCCACCCAGTTCTACCAGCAAAATACCGCATCCATTCACGTTTTTAGCTCTCAAAACTTGCCCAAATTGTATCGGTATGTCCTGGAATTCGTCCGCAGAAAGGCCAGAGAGACAATTTCACTCGTGACCCACCAGCTTTGCAACAAAGCATTTTAGGCGACGCAGTCTGCACGAAACCCTCTCTCACCTCTGTCTCAAGGACACCAGACTCCCACGGTTCGTACATCTACGCTTTTGCCTGTACAATCAAATGAAATGTCAACTCCTTGTAAAAACCAGCGTCTTTTTTTGGTATGGTAGGTATCGGAGGGCCAAAACATTTGCGCATGAGCTGACGGAATGTTTGAAAAAGAGAGAAAAATGCAGTATCTCTAGAGATGGCGCTGGACCGTCTTACCAAACGAGTCATCCCGGGATTTCGGCCCGTGTGATCGCTTTTGGACGCAGTTGGCCCTTTGCTGCTTTGTTCTACCGACCTCTGATTCCTCCGTCTAATTTAAAGTCATATGGCGATCGAGCCTTTTCAGTTTGTTCCCCGAAGCTATGGAATAGCCTTCTAGGGCACATCAAGCGAGCCACAAGTGTTTATGCATATCTTTTTAGAATTCATTTTTGTCCTGATTGACTCTTTTTGGCTTTTATCTGATTCAACTGTGTCTTTAATTTTTTTTTAAGTTTCTACTTTGTATTAGTTGTAAAGTGCCTTAGAGCTTTTATTAGTGCGCTTTATAAGTGTATGAAATATTATTATTGTTATTGTCAATTATCAACTTGATTATGGGTCAGGGCTGAAAGCGTCCCTTGCAAAAACAAAGCTTTATGGCATAAGAGCTGCAGGGATCACTTGAGCAATACCAAATTAGAACGTGCAAGAAGAAAGGAGAAAAAGGAGAGAATCAAGGAAAGAAAGGTCTGTAAAGACACGAAGGTCACCGTCATCTGTTCAGCCAAGACCCTCAAATGAAACTTGTTTTTTCTGCGACGGTGAGGCCAACACTTCATCTCCACTCCATGCGGTATCGACATTTGATGTTGATGGCAAGGTGAGAGGACGAGGGAAGGAACTGATTGCTGTGTACACTAAAGATGTCATGAGCAGTGAAGTTGTAGAAACAGTAAGGATTATCCCCCAAGTTGGAAAGTCATAGTATGATAAGTGTGCAAGAAAGGCTAATTGATAGATCCAGGCCTGTCAAAGACACTATCAAGAAGAACGATCTGTCTCTGTTCAGCAACTCAAACAAGAAGTCCATGACAAAGGAAGAGTCCCAGGTCTTGGCATTAAAGAATGACTGTGCACTTTTTTCTCGGCTCTACTCTGCTTGCAAATGTAGGGAGGGAAATCTTGATGAATTTTTGTAAGTTTGAGAATCAACCATGACCACCTGCACTTGCACAAAATTATCAACTCAGGGGAGGTCAAAAGGCCGACTTAGTGAAGTGTCTAGAACGTCTTCATGTCACTGAGGTCAATCAACAGCCAGTGTTTGATGAAGTACTCCTCCGGCAATGGAGCAGTAGCCATTGAGATGCTGTTGCCTGAAACAGCAGACACATTCCAAGAGTACATTGATGCGGTATTCAGACCATTTATTAACAGACAACTGCAATCCGCAACCGTGTAGACATTACTTGGGACGTATACAAGCAGGATTCCCTCAAGAGTACAACGAGAGCGCAAAGAAGATGGGACATTCTAGACAGGCTCTAGAAATGTGAAGTTTGTGTCAGCCTAGATTTCATGTTGAACCCTATATGCACTTTATCCGATGTGAAGTCTGTTGCAGTGTGTTAAAGTAACTCTATAACAAGACAAAGGAAATGCGTTACAATAAAACATTTCTTCGGATATTTAGCTAGAATTCTGTGTAACAACACTGTTAACAAATGTCGTTTCTCATTTTTAAAAAAATGGTCACGTGATCAGCCACTTGTCACTCTTTTGTAATATCGAAGGTAGCCTTTTGTTAACGAGCGAGAAAAATAACAAATTACGTTTAGAAAACTCTCTAAAATAGCCATGATTAGTCTAAGCCTCGTTTCCATGCAGAAGCCACATTGGTAATTTGTCGACATGTGCATTACAAATTTTCAATCAGCTCAGGTGGCTCTGAATCCGCTACACAGAGTTTTTTAAACTTTGCAGAGAGTTTCATCTTGGCCTGCTGATCACTTTTGTGCAATAAAAAGATGAGTTTATTTTTCAGATATGAGTAACCCAAGCCAAAATATAGGGTGTTTTTGCAAGGCTTTCTTGTTGCCATGGTAACTTGTTACGTCACAAAAATGACTGCATCTTGTTCAGCAATAATTGATGTTCACATGGTACCATAACATTGCTGTTACGTAATAAAGCGTTGTAGTGTCAATCCTTCTACTAACAAGTTCTCTTGAAATTCGAGGTGGCTCAAACCAGTTTCAACACTTTTAGGGAGACCTTGTTATTAAAAGGATTGACACTGCAATACTTTATCACGTAACAGCAATATTATGGTGCCATGTAAAACATCAATTATTGCTTAACAAGATGCAGTCATTTTTGTGACATAACAAGTTACCATGGTAATAAGAAAGCCTTGCAAAAACACCCTCTATTTTAGCTTTAGTTGCTCATATCTGAAAAACGAACTCCGTGACCCAAATTTTTTATCGCACAAAAGTAATCAGCAAGCCAAGGTTAAACTCTCTGCAAAGTTTAAAAGAATTCCGTGGAGTAGATTCAGAGCTATCTTAAATTTTCAACTATTTAAGGTGGCTCTGAATCTGCTCCACATAATTTTTTTAAACTTTGCAGAACGTTTTATTCTGGCATGTTGATTACATTTCAGAAATAAAAATGGGGGTCACCGAGTTCGTTTTTGAGATATGAGCAGCTAAAGCCAAAATATGGGGTGTTATTACAGGGCTTTCCTGTTGCCACGGTAACGTTTTGCGTCACAAAAATGACTGCATCTTGTTAAGCAATAATTGGTGTTTGACATGGTACCATAACATTGCTGTTAAGTGATAAAATGTTGTAGTGTCAATCCTTCTATATGAGAATGTTTCTTTCAAGTGTGGAAACCGGTTTGAGCCCCTTAACAGTGGAGTCAGCAGCTGGACTATTACCCAAAAACCTTTTGACTTTGACTTTCAAAATGACTTTCAAAATGGCGGCCGTTGCCTGTGAGATTTCTGTTGTGAAAGAGAGATGTGCACAACTTGGAGAGGGACCTCATTGGGACGAAAGCACTCGAAGGTTAATATGGGTGGACATATTTGGGCAGAGCGTTCATCTGCTTGATCCAATAACGGGAAAGGTAAGGTATGTTCAGTTCTACGTTGGTTGCGCTGTCATAAATTGATTGCTCAGGTAAGCTTTCGTGCAGTGTCACGCAATCATTTTTTATTGCTTCGAATCGAAACTGCTAAAATCTCCAGTAGAGTCGACCGTTTGGTCTGTTATTGCACCAAGAAAAATTGCATTGTTAACGTGATTGCATGCACAACCGATTGAATCCGGCGGGTCTAAAACACAGGTCACAGTCCACAGGTCACTCGTTGCAGGTCATTGTTTCACGTTTTGGAAAGTAACCAAAACCCTCAATTTTGTTTGTTTGTTATTTATTTGTTTAAGCAGGTTGAAGTTTTGGCAACTATTCAGCTGATGTGGACCTGCTATACCCACCCACCCACATACATGTACACACAGAGAACAGCCACAACACCGGGAACTTCATCCCCTACTCTTCTCGAATAGTGTGTGGGTTCTTTAACGTCCCACAGGGAACTAATGAACATGGAAGTTATTTGTGAGATGGGACCTCCGGCTTATCATCCTTATCCGAGAAGACTTGAAAGTCTAACCATTTGCGGATGTAATTACAAAGGCAGCACTTTCTCCTCAGTTATTTAAAGACCCTGAGCATGGCAGCCCGGTGCTCAACCAACTGAGCTAAGCCTAGGCCTAAGGTTGGTTTTTAGGCCTAGGGTTAGCCAAATTGAGGGTTTTGGGTTACTTTCAAAAAGGTAAAACAATGACCTGCAATGAGTGACCTGTGGAATGTGACCTGTGTTTATTGAATCTAGTCTGAGCGCTGGGCATCTCTCAAAGAATATCTTGGAGGGTGTTTCGGCCTAATGTTAGGATTAGCAAGGGATTGGGTTGTTTCAGCCATGGTTAAAGAATGACCTGCAACCCTATCCTGCACCCTGCAGTTTACACCCTCAGGGAAAGTCAAATGCTGATCAGTAGCCATAAGCATGAGAAAGTACACATTGCAACAGTGATTGAGACTTCCTTCAAACATGACATAGCTATAGAGATACTGGGGGTGTCTGTTGATGAGAACTTGAACTTTAGTCATCATGTTATGTTTAATGGCCGCTTAATACTCCGTGGGGATTTTTTCACTTTTGCTTCCCCAGGGTTGGGCATTTGCCAAGGAGGTCAGCTGGGGGCTTGGGAATTTGCAAAAACACGCTTTCCTTTCAATTTTAAAAGTACAAAAATGTACTGCATGTTTCACTGGTTCTTTTCAATTTTCAATTTTGTATTTAGATCCTGAGGGAGCTTTAGAAGGCTTCGTTTAAAATAACTTGTCGCTGCTTATTTACTTACTAAAAGTATTTTCAGGATGAAAAATACAATTTTGATGGACCGGTAGGAGCAGGTAAGGCTTATTAATTTTTTTATTCTTGTTTCTTTTGCTAATTACACATGGCTACAAACCCTATGAGTGGTTGTCAGGGAGTTTTTTAAGACTTTTACTTTGGGTTAAAGAGCACAGAACGCGTCATCACAAAGGAATGCAAATGCGAGAAATTTACTCACAAATAATCAAATTACATAGAGTTCACATCAAGTTGAAGTGTGGACGTGTGGAAGTTTGGCAGTGTGGAAGTGTGGAAGTTTGGCAGTGTGGAAGTTAAACATAACCCTAAACACATAAAAAATAATTATTGCATCGAATTGACATTGAGTTGAGGTGTGGAAGTGTGGAAGTTAGGGCTAAGGGTTTAGGGTTTAGGGTTAGTACCTAGGAATTTGTCATTTTTTGTAAAAAGAAAGTAGATAGAGAGGATAGGACTGTTCTTTAAACAAGAACTTGAAAGCCGTGCTTAGATTATTTGAGGTAGGCTACTTTAGCTGATAGCATTATACTGAAGGTGCATGGGAAGACAAAAGGGGCCAAAGGAGCAAAGAAAGGGGATAAAGAAAAACAACAGGACAAAGTCATAATTATACACAAAATGATCAACTTGCCCAGTGCCTAGCACTCAATTCAAATCACTTTAATTCTTTATTCACACTATCCAAAGCATTTCCATACAATTTATATTGTAATGATAATTAAAAAATGGCTTTTACTTCGGGTAGAAGAGCACAGAATTCGTCATCACAAAGGAATGCAAATGCGAGAAATTTACTCACAAGTAATTGTTACATCGAGTTTACATCGAGTTGAAGTGTGGAAGTGTCAGTGGAAGTTTGGCAGTGTGGAAGTTAACCCTGAAACCCTGATGACCCCTTGTACAAAGCTCTGGTTGAGGGGGAAGGGTTGGGGCTTATGGACTTAATTTAATGTGTTGTAGTTACTGTAACTAGTACTGTATTAAGCCACTTTGAAGGCATCTCTGTCAACCTTGCTTTTGAAACTGATCTTTCTTTATGATAATGTAACAGCCTCTCTGTTTCCATTAATAAATGAGATGCCTGCTTCTGATGATGTGTTTAAGTGTTTATTAACGAAAGTTACTGTAACAGTACATGTACGTACACTCAAAAGCCATGCCCCCTTTAACAACATCTTGGTCCACTTAGAAATCTTTCTCTCCTGAGAGTGAGACTTACAGAATTTAGTCAGTTTAATGCCACACTATTTTAAGCAATAGAGGACATTTTCCGTGTTTCCATAGCCTCATCTAAACACGAGGGGGAGCTAGGAGAATTCAAGAGAGTTATGCAAACCTGAGGCGCAGTCAAGGGTTTGCATAACTGTCAAGAATTCTCCCAACTTCCCCAACAAATGAAGGAAAATGCTGGTTTCTACTTCTTGATTGAAACATATTCTCTTGATACACGCTCATATTTCCTACCAGCCAATCAAAACGCGCATGTGACAATACATAACCAATCAAGATTCGTGTGATGTCACAGCCGTGTTTCCATACTTTCATCTAAACACAGCTATTGACCAATGAGAGTGTGTGTACTATACCCAATTATTTTATAATAACCTTTAGTCATCAGTGGGACCACTTAAAGGGGTTCTTCTTAACTGCAGGCCCAGTTACTATGTAAACTTCCATGGGCCCTTTCTCAGGTTGTAAAACAGCAATAGACTACCCGTAGGCCATACATGGTTTATTGGTGAACACTCTCAGTTAATGGACGTTGGCCATATTTGTCGAAGTCATGTGACCACAACAGAAGGAACCCTAAACCCAATGCACGATACATTTTGAACGAATAAAGTTTACTTGATCAGACAATGAACTTCATTAGCATAAATGTCACAGATGGGTTTGTTGAAATTTTGAATTTTATTGAAGATATGAAATTTTTAAGGGTTGTGATCACAGATTGCTAGCAATTGTATTGGATCTACTTTAAAAAATGCTAATCCAATACACAGGATGATTCAGGGTTTTTTTTTTCTTTCTGTGCATAGTATAGCACAGAAGTACATGTAGTTTCCTTTTTGCCTTCATGTAATTTCAGGTAATTTCTTCTCACATATAACCTGTCTCACATGTAAATATTTATGTCTTTGTGCAGTATACACCTAATTCCAAAATGGCTGCCATTTTAGTATTCTTTTGTTTCCTTGCAAATTGGCCCTTTTGGCCTCACTTTCAAACGTAAAATTCAAAAGAATACCCTTATTTGACCTTGAACAAGGCCAAAAGGGCCAACTTGCAATCAAACAAAAGAACACTGACACTGTGGCCATTTTGGAATAAGGTGTATATGTGCACCTCACTTATAATCTAATCTCACATATAATCTAAAATCTCAAACTTCGGCCTAGCTGTAGTGACCTTGCTATCGCTTGATCAGCACGGCAAGGCAGGCCTCAGTTTGAGATTTTGCTGTAACAACTTCACTCTCGGTTATTAAGTAGTGTTATTGGTCACAAGCTGATGTAATGCCTTATTGTTATCCTGTGAGAGCGGGCCATAACTAACAGCCAAGGGTCCCACAGAACTTCTTTCCATAATGTAAGTGTCAAGCACTTTCCTCAAAATCCTAGCTGTTCCTGATAAGGTTGTCTTTTGTAAGAATACTGTTCCAACATCAAAAGAAAGGACTTTAATCCACTTCTCTAATTCTTTCAACACTGAGGACCTACTACCACTACTACTAGTTACTACTACTACTATATTCAAATGCTGGTTCTTATACTGATCATGTCCGTTGCTGAGATGCTTCGGTCTTATGTTAGTTGTTTTTTCTTGAAGCTGTCCCAAGAAAAAAGGGTGGATCATTAGTTGTAGCAGCAAAAAGAGATTTTATTTTCCTGGACTTAGAGGTTTGTTATTGTGCATAGATGGCAGTTACCTTTTCAAAGAGAAAGGAAAGTGTGAACACAGGAAGAAATTGACAGTTTACTTTTCTTTAATATTAATCGCAGCTACAGAGTCAAATAACGGCTGCATAGCTCATAACTGCATCATGCAGTCACATTAAAGCATATCTACGATGCGGCCAACCAACCACCCAAGTGAGCAAATGTGAGAATGATATACACAGTAAATAAAATGGTGACAATGGAACCCACTGGAAACTCGGAAAAGTCAGAAGAGCCCCAGTGGGTTCCATTGTCATTGTCGTTTACTGTGTATATAATTCTCACATTTGCTCACTTGGGTGGTTGGTTGGCCGCATCATAGATAGGCTTTAATATGACTGCGTGATGCAGTTATGAGCTATGCTGCCATTATTTGACTCTGTAGCTGCGTGATGCAGCTTGAGTCAAAGACCCTCATTTCGACCTTGCTCACCATAGTGTCTCTAGTAGCTCAGTGGTTAGAGCATCCAACTAGATCACGGATGGTCGTGGGTTCAAATCTCATCTGGGGCTCGGATTTTTCCGAGTTTCCAGTGGGTTCCATTGTCACCATTTCATATACTGTACATAAAAAAGCCCACACACTATTCAAGAACAGTAAGGGATGGAGTTCCTGGTGTTGTGGCTGTCCTTTGTGAGTGTATGGGTGGGTGGATATACATGTACACGTACACTGTAGCAATTCCACATCATCATCATCAAACTTCAATCTGCTCTAGCAAATAAATAACCAAAAAAGGGAAGTGCAACCTTGAGATTTGACCAAATGAGTTTTCACCTGAATGCCACAATAGTGCCTATAATCAGGTGTTGACCAATTCTTGTTGTTTTACGAAGTGGCTTTTTTGACGTGATAAATAAGATTAGCAAGAGGTAGATCTGCTAATTAATGTGACTACTTATATTAACTTCCTTTTTCAGGGACGTATCTAGGCAAATCTGAAGTGTGTTAATTATTCAGAGACAATTGCAATACACTTTCAAATTAAGTTGCTCATCAATAATTCCTGTTTTTGTTTTTGTTTTAAGACAGGGAAGCAAGAAATAGTAGCCTCAATCGATGGTTAGTTTGTGACCTACCGTATGGAATTGTGCTGCTTAATTTGTTTTGGTATCTTTTCTTACCTTCATAATGGTTTTAGTATAATTTTGTTCGTCATTGCTGGCTGTAATTTAAAGGTTTAAATCCTGTACTGTTCGCTTTTTTATTCACATGATTAGAGTGTCTTTGTTTTTCATGACATGACTTTGTGTTGACTACTTTCAGGTGACAAACCAGGAAATCGTTTCAATGATGGAAAATGTGACCCAGTTAGTAATGATAATTATTCTCTTTGTTACGTCAGTTAATTTATTTTGCATAACAACGAGTGATTTTAAGTGATATTATGTAACATCAATTTTTATTTTCAGGCTGGGCGCTTCTGGGCAGGTAGATGAACACACTTTTCAGTGCCCCTGTTGGGTAAAATGATGGTGCTGGAAATTACTGCTACCATACTGATACCATATTCAGCATCTTGCCACAATGCTCTGAGAAGAGGAGTGAGAAAATAAAGATTTGTTCATCAGCAACATACGAAAACATATTATTGTTTTTGCTGTCATGAATATAACTGGCCAAGAACCTACATTCTGTGTGGACCCAAGTGGGAATCATGCAACTTCCAGATGATTATAATCATTTGTTTCATTAGTTTCAAATGATCAGTTAGTGTTATTTCATATTTGATTCACCCATCGCCAGGTAACAGCCTCACATCCTTCTCATAACTGCAGTATTATTTAGAGTAGGCTGTTTTCTCTGCTTTTTTTAATTTGTAGGCTCCATGGGCCCAGAACCAATTCCCACCAAGGTTGTACCACATCAAGGATCATTGGTTAGTATTGCTTTACAGATTTTGAAGATCTTGTATTGCTCATACATGTTTATTGTACTTGAACCTTATCTTAAAATGGTCAAGGTTACATGTGAATGTGAATAACTGAAATGTATCTCTTTGTTATATTTTCAGTATTCATTAAATTATGATTACAAGGTTCAAAGCCATGTGGATAAGGTAACCAGTGTTGGAAAGTGCAGAGGTTTTTTTTCTATAATTTAGGTGTCAAAAGTAAATGCACAAAATTTTTGCTTTGGTGTACAGTGTAGGACAGCGACATAGATTTTACTCTACACCAGATGATTTTACTCATCAACTAGAGGCCCTTTATGTGTAAATGGGTTAACAACATTTCCCTCTGAAGCAAATTTACAACCAGTACTAGTCAGAGGCAAGCATGTTTCCCCGTGCTTATTAACATGTGCATTTATTAAATGCTTAGTGTTATGCCATTGAATTTTTGTCTTTTCTCTGTTGTGATTAGTCCAAGTAATTACTTTAATCTTTTAGGTTTTATGGCACCCAGTTGGTACAAATGTAACTGCTTCAAAATTTTAACCGAAACCCTGAGAGATAAGTGTCGTGTGACTCGCATCCTATTTAGATTTGAAAGAATATTTGTTTTCACGGTCAGGTCCATGGTTTTTTTCCCAGATCTCGATATCGAATGGTATTGCTTGGGATACAGGCAAGAGAATATTCTATCATGTGGATACTGCTGATAGGTAAATCTGCTGAAATGCATTTCCGTGAGCCAGTTTGTGGGGGGAAGGGCCAAACCGACTCACTGTACCCTTTCTTCTTGCTTTCCTTCCCATCTGCTTCCCATTTCCTTGGCCCCAGGATACACTAAAGAAGGAAGAAGGCAAAAAAAGCTTTATTCAATGTGATTGGAACCCTGTAGGTTGTAAATGCTACTCAGTGAGGACCAATCCTATTGTATATGACAACTAATAATAACAATTTAATTAAAAATATATGGAAAATTATTTGTATGTTACCTTCTCGCTAATTTTGCACGTTTTTCCGCAGAAAAATAGACGCGTTTGATTATGACGAAACAAGTGGAGCTCTTTTCAACAGGAGAACAGTTATCAACGTTGATCCTGCCATCGGGGTATGGTCCTCATATTGTAGGGTTTTGCCTCCAAACCGCCTCCCAGTTCTGGCTGTAAACCCTTTCCAAAACTAAATGATATCTGAGGCAAAAACCTTACATTCCTTCATAGCTGAGTGTGTCCGCACTGCTTATGCATGACACCGCTCAGGAAAGAGAACCTCCAATGAAGATACATTCGTTTTATTGGTCAGGCCCCAGTTCAATGGCCGGATACGTTTTGAGCGGTTTTCAAATGAGTGTCGTAAAACCAAAACCAAAGTAATTACTTTGGCCAATCAAAAAGGGCGGAGACAATCCAGTAAACCAATGAAAACTCGAAGTAATTACACGTAGCCGGCACAAAGCGCGGGAAAATGTGCACGCGCAAGCCACGATTGGTTTTGGTTTAACTTCTGATTGGTTGAAAAAGTGGCGCGAGAATTTTGAACCAATCACTGAGTGAGGTAATGCAAAACCAAAGTAATTCGCTAATTACTTTCGACACTCTATTGAAAACCGCTCTATCCGGTGGATAAGTCACTGTGCGTCAGTTTCAATCTCTGCCAAAATTTGAGTATTTTGCCCTCGTAAGTGTAAATATGCACGCTCGTTGAAGCACATCTTGTTAAAAGGTTTGCAAGAAAGTTTTGGCCAAAGTTTACCCGGAAGTATATAATTTTTATACTCTGGATAGTGACTTACAGTGTATCTCCTCGATAAAGTTATCCGTGCAATGAACATCTGGGCAGGGGCCTGGCGATATCATAGAAGCTTGTGGGGCCGCACAGTGTTTATTTATATTTAAGTAACATTTGAAATACACTGTAAACTCAGCAGCGTTAAGAAACCCAAGTAAACAAAGGAACTTGCAGTTGTCCATGATAGAGTGATAGAGTTAAATTGGGGACTACAAGGACAAAATTAATTTAACCATTAGTCAGAGAAGGACTTAAACAGTGTTTTTTGAAGGTACCAATATTTTTTTTCTTGATTCGTCCTTTCAGCCTTGCAGACAGGTGTAGAAAGAAGCCGACGATGGCTTTTCTTTGCTGTGTGATTAATTTAAAGCGGTCATACTTTATGGCTCCTGGCTGTTAAGAGGGAGAATAAACTTGAAATAAAACTCTCTTCAAACAAGTGTGCCATGTCCAGAAAAAAATATGAGTAGAACGTACATGTAATAATTTTAGCGTGATTGGAATCGAGAGATTTCGGCAGAATTGCTCAGCCTTCATCGATCTGTTTGAATGGGAGTGGTTCACAGCACTAAGGTCTGTAATCATTTATTCAGTTTGGTCTTTTATGGGAGTACAGCATCATAGATCTTTGGAAGTTCAAGTCCCTCGTCGCTGTTCAGCATAGGCTGCCTAGTCTTGATCTTTGTAGCCTGTTTGACATTTCCTTCATTTTCGATTCCAGTCGAACTAAATTGTTACATTATAGTTGACCATATTTTTGCGTATGTTGTCTTCAGAACGTGGAATGAACATTTTTGCTTCTGTAAAAGTTTGCTTAAAACGAAGGTTGATAAAAGTAAATCAACCACCGTAAGAAAGATTCGTGAACAGATGTTTGGAGCATTAACCTTTTGCGATAGCGAAGTTTCTCTGCAAACATGACTTTGTACTTGTGTGTGGTCTTGTGCTTTCAGCATCCTGATGGAATGACTATCGATGTTGAGGGAATGTTATGGGTTGCTATTTACAACGGATGGAAAGTAAGTCTGTTTATTGCCTAAAGGAGAAGTAATACCACTATGGCTTAAGATCTGCTTTGTGTGCCAGGTAATTGTTTCTATGATTGTTGTTAGGGCAAGGGGGTCCGTAGCACGATAGGTTGTGCTATTGTTCTTTAGTACGCATGCGTGAGTCGGTTGAAGGTGGCTGTGAGGTCACAAATTTAGCGGTCAACACTCATGGCCATCCCTTTTGTTCTACTTATACGGTATGTGTGCCACTCGTGTATTTGAATTGCCTTAAAAAAAAAAAACAATTCTCGAAGCTAAGGATCATCACAGCCATCCTCCATCATACTTTCACCTCTTACATGATACAAAAGCAAACTCGAAGTCGGAAGTGATCAGCTTAGAGACGGCTTGATAGCTTTTTTTGCGTGAGAAATGTTAGCCTCACCTTGCCTAGCTTTGGTACCCTCCCTGTGTTCAGGTCTAGGCCGGTCGCTGTCATGGTAGAGGTGACAGCACTGCGTCAGAGTCTCTCCGGTCCAGTCTTTGATGTTGTCTGTCCATTGCCTAACCTGTGCCCCTTTTGTTCTCCACTTTCCCTGTGAGAATAGTGTCGGTTAGACACTCATGCGGCGTGATGTGGCGGAACGATTTGATTTTAGTTATTTTGATAAACTGTCAGAGTTCTGTCTTGACACCAAATATGCCTAGCACTGTTTCATTTCTTGTTTTCTACTTTCAGTCGATTTTTCATATTTTTCTATAGACTCACATTTCGAAGGTAAAATATGCCAAGTGCAACATGATTATACGGCCTGAATTGCATTAGGCATCGTTGCAACTGCTTAGTTTTCGTCCTTAATTGCGATGACCTTTTGCTCAGAAAATATATTTCTTACGGCAAAAAGACCATTTTTTGGAAAACAGTGGCGCTCGCTGTTCCCCTGTTATGTTAGCAACCCCCTCCACCCAAAGAGCTTGGTCCCAAGCTAACATCAGCGCAGGGCCGTGTCATCTTGTGTGATATCATTAAGTAGTATGTTTAAAAAAACCTTCTCTTTTTGGAATGCAACCAAGTTATTATGTTGTTGTTGAACCTCAGATAATTCGGTATGATCCCGACACTGGGAGATGTCTGAGTTATGTGGATCTTCCCGTACGGATAGTAACCTCATGTTGCTGGGCTGGCGCTAGTTATGATGAGCTTATTGTAACAAGTGAAAGGTGTGTCATTTTAAAAAAAACGTCATATGGATATAAAGTCGCGTAA
>NC_090882.1:10783190-10795690 GCF_036669935.1 Montipora foliosa
TTAGATACCATATCCATTCAGTTCGATCTAATTGCTTGCTCAGAAACGTGGATTGCGCCTCAAGTTGATACAGACTGTTTTGATATTCAGGGTTATAACATGCTAATGGACAATCGCTTGTTTTCAACTGGGGGCGGGGTTGCATTATACTTAAAATCAAGCTTTGATTATTCTCTGAGAAATGATTTAAAGATGGATTGTATTGAAAATATCTGGGTAGAGACAAATGACTTGTTAATTGGCGTTATTTATAATCCTCCTGGCAGATCTCAACGTGAATTTCTCGAGCAATTTGAACATGTTCTACATGCCATTTTTTTGTCTAAGCGAAAGTGCCTAATTTTAGGTGATATTAATATTAACACACTTGTTAGAAGCGCAATTGCAAAAGAATACCTCAATCTGATTCATTCTGAAGGCTTTAATCCCCTGATATTTGAAGCTACACGTAGTACCGAGACAACAATAAGTTGCATAGATCATATACACTCCAATTTCGTATCTTCAAGTTCGAGCGGTAGCATTGCAGTCGAGATAGCCGACCATTTGCCTGTTTTTACTTTTTCTTATGATCCCACACTAAGCCCCTTTCCCGATATAATTGAAGTTAGAGATTTTAAAAAGTTTGATAAAAATGCTTTCTGTGATGCACTGAGGTGCGAAGACTGGTCGCCTGTATTTAAGTGTAATGATGCGAATGAAAGTTTGACCAGATTCCTACATTCCTTTAATAAGATTAGTAATCGACATGCACCACTCAAATCGATCAAAATTAAAGGCAAGACTAATAAACCTTGGATAACCGGAGGTCTGCGGAAATCAATCAAACTTACTCGATTCTGTTGTCTAAACTAAATTTTTATGGAATAAGAGATGTTGAAAACCAATGGTTTAGGTCCTATTTAATCAAAAGGAAGCAAAGAGTGTATGTTAATGGAGCTGAGTCTAGTCTTCTTTCCGTAAATTCAGGAGTGCCACAAGGGTCGATCTTGGGTCCTTTTCTTTTCTTAGTTTACATAAATGATATAGTAAATGCAACTAATTATTTTTCCTTAAGACTATTTGCCGATGATACCTCCTTGACTGCGACTGGTAGGGATCTCGATGCATTGCTACACCTAATAAACTCTGAATTACCCACTATTTATGACTGGCTATGCTCAAATAAGCTAACTTTAAATTTAACTAAGACAAAATATATAGTATTCCAACCACGGCAAAAACTTAATTATAATTTATACACCCCTCTTAAACTAGCGGATCAGTATCTTGAACAGTCTCACAGTGTTAACTACTTAGGATTAATTATTGATTGTTCCCTATCATGGCACCATCATATTGATTATATTAGTAGTAAAATCAGTAAAAGCATAAATATTATTGCAAAATTAAAACGTCATGTACCCAACAAATCTTTAACAAGTATCTATTATGCACTTATATATCCTTATTTAACTTATGGCTGCGTATTGTGGGGTAATAACTACGAAGCTGCCATATCTCAAGTGGTAAAGCTGCAAAACAAAGCTTTAAGAATCATCAATGAGGTACCACTTCGTGAGCATATTACTCCCCATTATGTTAATCTTGGCCTAATTAAATTTCCTGATATTGTGAAGTTAAAAACTTGTCAACTATTTTATGATCTTATCGTAAATAACAAACCATCAAATCTTACTCTATCTTTTGTATCTGAGCAACATAATTATACTACTCGAAGCACATCCTTACAGTATCTAAATCCCAGTTCCTTTAGAACAAATATAAGGAAATTCTGCCCGACAATTATTGGATGTTATTATTGGAACGATATTCCTCTATTCATTCGTAGTTTGTCAAATAAACATCTATTTAAAAGATATCTTTTTCAGAATTATTTTGCTCAGTACTAACTACTGCACCCCTTAACTATGTGTTCCTCCTTTCCTTTCGCTTATCGTAATTATCTTTTATCTTAAAATAAAATGTAACTTAATTTAAAGGGCATCTAACTAGTTTACCTATATCGTTGCCCTTCTCCGTTTATTTCATGTAGTGAGCTTTTTAGACCTTGTAATTCTCTAAGTAAATGGGGAAATAAATAAATGAAATGAAATGAAAAAAAAGGGGAACGGGTTTATATGAAATGGCAGGTTACTGGTTGTCATGAAAGGACGAAAATCCTCTTATGACTTTGTTTGAAGGAACAAAGCATACTGAGGATTTGGCTATGGAGAAGTCAGTCTAGGTACGATTCGAATTCGGTATCTCTTAATTCAAAGGCAATGGTGATGACCACTAAACCAGGGAAGACTACGTGACAGAATAACGGGGAAATATGTATTAAACAAGGAAGCCAGTGTTTTTGTCGCAAGCCATGCAATATCCGGTTATCGATGGTTCAGTAACAGATCTTAGCGGGCTAATTACATAATTTTAGAATTCTCCCAATATTAACGAACGAAATGATATATAAAAAATATGTAGATTTAGCTAAGCCTAAAAGCGGAGCTCCCGTTTCTAACCCCAGAAAGCAATATGGTGTTCATGGAAATAATTATGCTTCTATATAAAATGAAAAAGTGATCATCATTAGTGTGTACAGTTTACAGTGATCAAACAGATCAACACCTCTGAGCTGACAGCAGTAAACAAACAAGCCTTGCAAACAATAACTAATAATTTTAATCAACAACTAAAACTGGAACTTCATGCACAGTTATCTCTTTCACAACATTTTCCGTTTGACTGACAATCTTTACTCCCTCTCTCTTCAGTTCAAAACAACAGCAAAAATCATTACTAATTGGAACAGATACAAAGTGAATACTAACAGTTTAATCCATCATGGCTTCCAGACCACGCGCAGTGCGCATGTCCTTGCAAATTCTACCGCTGATCATATTACAACCTTCCCCTTAAAAGAAAAAAAAACAAACATGCAATAAAAAGAAAGATAAAAATCTTTATAAACGTCATTGAGTCACACAGCAACAACAACTAGCAAATTCATGCAACTGTTCAAAACTGCCAACGTCAATACTTACAGATTGCTCTTCACTTGAAACGCAGTGGCTTCCGAACAACTCTACCACTGGAAGTCCTGGTTGTCTCTTCAATATCTTTATCTGTAGATATCTTTATCTGGGTTCACTTTGTTCACCGGTTCCTTGGAATGTGGGCATTCGTGTGTACTGGTTGTCGGTGAGTTAGAAGCAAATGGGCTGTCTAGTGATGAAAGATTGTCTTCTAGAGATTTTTTTCAACATTCTTCGATTTCGACGGTATTTTTTTCCTTCATCTGTTTGGATTTCGTAAGATCTGGGCGTTTCTGCGTGTTGCACGACTCTTCCCGGTTTCCAACTGTTCCCCATTTCCACCCTTATCCGATCACCTGTCTCCAAAACGGGGAGGGCTTTGGTCTGCCGGTCAAAATAGTGCTTTTGTTTCCTTTGCTTTAGCTCCAATTTCTCGAAAACCTTGTGGGAATCCAAGACCCTTGGTTTTAATAGGGCATCACTTGTGCGGATGATTGACCGAAGTCATCTGCTCATGAGTAGTTGAGCAGGCGAGCTAACATCATCGATGGGTGTATTTCTGTATTCCAGTAACGCGAGATATGGATCACGGCTGTCTTGCTTTGCTTTGGTTAACAGATTTTTCACAGTTTGAACTGCTTTCTCAACGAAACCATTTGCTTGAGGGTTTAGTGGACTGGTAGTGGTGTGTTTGAACTCCCATGATCTTGCAAATGAATCAAATTCCTTTGAAGAGTATTGGGGGCCATTATCACTGATCACTTCAGAAGGTATGCCATGTCGTGCAAATGCAGACTTTATGTGGGTTATGACCGTGATGCTCTTGGTGTCTGGCAGTTTTACAACTTCGAAAAATCTTGAGTGGTAATCCACGATAATAACATATTCAGACTTGTCCCATGTGAAAAGGTCTGTGGCTACCAATTCCCATGGTTTGCTTGGTACACGAGAAGGAATCATAGGCTCCATTGCGTTTTGCTTTCGGTGTTCTAAGCATATCGTGCATCCTGATACTGTGTCGGTAATTTGGGAGTTCATTCCTGGCCAGTAGAGTGTATCTCTACCCACGTGACCCTGGTGTATCCTCTCCAGCATTTCCTTTATTTCTCATAGAGGGAGGGATGACAATTCTTTCAGCCCTGAGAACTACTCCATTCAGTTCTGACAACTCATCTCGCACATCCCAGTATGCATGGACACTAACTGGTGTTTGCACCTTTGTTTCTAGCAATCCATACTTAATTGTCTCGGAGAGTGTCCTCATTAATTGCTCTTCAGCTTTTGCACGTTTGATTTCTTCCAATTTGGACTCTGTGACTGGCATCGTACGGCTTACCAGGTGAACATGCAGCGCAATGTCCTCTTCCATGTTGTCATCTACGGTTTGAGAGACAGGTGCTCGGGAGAGCATGTCAGGGAGGACTACAATCTTGGACAAAATTGTTGAGAAAAATCTGCTTTTGGACTAAACTCCGATCACGAGTATGAAAAATAATCTCTCTTTTTGCCCCCACCCCCCCCCCCCCCCCAACCCCCTGATCAATGTTGCTAGACGAAACAAAGCATGTCGAACCTGGGCTTATCAACATTGGTTGTAGGGGGGAGGGGGATCGCTAATAATGTGCGATATTGAGGACGTAGTGCGCAAAATAACCCCTGTTTTTAATATTCTCAACCCTTTTTGTCCAAGATTGTAGCTCCTTCCTGGTTTATATTCCAACGCGTAGTCGTACTTTTTTACTCTCAGTAGAATTCTTTGTAAACTTGGTAGTGCTGCAGCCAGGGGTTACTTCATAATTCGAGAGGTTTGTGATCTGATTCTATGGCCACTTTCTTCCCATTGGTGTATTGATTGAAACGCTCCAGGCTGAACGGAACTGCTAGAAGTTCCTTTTCTATTTGGGCATGTCTTGATTCTGCCTCAGTTAAAGATCTTGAAGCATAGGCTGCTGGATATCCATCTTGGAGTAACATTGCCCCTAGCCCAGTTGGTGAGGCATCACAGCTGATTGTGACAGGCTTTCTTACATCAAAAAACCTTAGAACTGGACCTCCGTCTTTGCTTTAATCTCTCGAAATGTCTTTCTTCGGAGAATTCTAATGGGTTCAGTGACTGTTGCCAAATTGGGAATAGACTTTCCTTAGTAATTCACTGTTCCAAGAAGTCTCTCAACTCCCTTTTTGTCAGATGGTGCTGGCATCTCGTTAATGGCACAGACTGTGTTGTCGTCAGGTTTGATTCCATCTTGTGTGAGTTTGTGACCAATATATGTAACCTCTTTGCACTTGAAGACGCATTTTTCTTTGTTTAATGTTAAGTTGATCTTTTCACAGCGTTCCAAGACTGAGTGTAGACGCTGATCAGGTTTGACTTCTGTTTTTGCATGCACTATGATGTCATCTATGTCAGTTTCAGCACGTTCTAAATCACTGAAGTGTTGGCTCATGCGCTTTTGGAAGATTTCTTTTTTGGAAGTTTCTCTTTTAATGGCTTTCTTTAATTGTCTGGGATCCAATCAGATGCGCAAACGTCCGTCAGGCTTTTCAACGATGGCCATAGAGCTCACCCGGTCGGTGGGTTCCTCTACTTTACAAATAACTCCACGTTCAGTTTCTCCATGTCTTCCAACTCTGTCTTTACCCTGTCTCTTAGAGCTGCTGGTATCGTTCTGAGAGGGTTCACAACCGGCGTCACTGTGGGGTCTACTTGGATGTGGTAAGGTTTCTCCAAACGGCCCAATTCAGTAAAAACGTTTGCATACTTCTGCATGACTTCTTCGTTCAATTGCTGTGGGGATTTGTCACTTTTCATATCGGCATCTAGTTTGGATCGTTCTTCCTCTGCGTCAGTCATCATCACCACTTTGATTAAACCCAGGTCTTGAGAAGACCTGAGTCCCCGTGATCCTGGTTGATTTGTGTCAACTATGTGGAACGTCAGCTCTTTTTCTACATTTGCTTTGTACTTCACGGGCAGTTTTGCCGTGCCAAGAACTGTTAGCTTGTTTTCAGAGTAGATGACTAGTTTGTGTGTATACGGATCCATGCATGGGTTGCTTCCAATTATCTTCTTGAGTTCTCTGACAGGTAAGATGTTGACTTGAGATCCTGTGTCTAGCTTAAGTCGTGTAACATGTCCTTGCACTGGCAAAACATTCATCATTTTGAACTTCAACCTTGGTGGTGATGGCTCCAAAAAACAGGTTTGTGTTGCAGTGGTGTTCTTTGGTTTCTTCTTCATGCCCATGAACTTTCTTTCGTGACCTGCACGTGCTTTGGAAATGATGTTGTCTCTCCTTGCCAATACCAAGTACTGATGAGTCACTTTCCAGTTCTTGAAGTTGCTTTTCTGTCATTTCCGCTGATCTAACCACGTCTAGAGCTTTTCGAGGGTCAGTTCTTGTACTCTGAGCAATCTTTCCCTCGTCTTGCAATTATTTACAACAAGCACAATTCGATCTTTGATAAGAGAGTTCCTTTGTGTTCCAAATTCACAGGTTTCACTCAATTTTCTAAGTACAGTCACATACTGGTCGATAGTTTCGCCGCTCTCTTGAGCCCTTGAGAAGATCTTGTATCTTTCGTAACTACATTCTTTTTTGGTTCACAGTGTTCTTCAAATTTCTGTAATACCTTTTCAATCTTTGTGTCATCACCTTCTGCATCCCACGCTATCGTGTTGAAAACATCGATAGCATCATTGCCGATGGCTGTTAGCAGCGTGGCAACTCTAGTCGCACTTTCTTTCTTGTTTATTCCAGTGACAATTTCATAATTAGTAAACTTCTGTTTAAACTTCTTCCAATTTTTGGAGATATTACCGCCGCTTAAATCAAGTGGTTCCGGAGGTGGAAGGTGCATAGCCATTTCTTGTGAGTTTACCTCTTGACTTGTTGTAGGTACGTTTTCTTGTGACATGTGCTCCGATCTCCGAAGTTGATTACTTGAATTTGCCACTCGTATTCGGTATAAAATGTCACAATCAGAATGGCGGAGGTTACGGTGCGTGCTTTACTTCTGACACCATATCACAATCTCGTAACTTTAGGTCGATGTAAACAGATAAAACACAGACACAGAAGTGAATACTAACAGTTTAATCCATCATGGCTTCCAGCGCGCAGTGCGCATGTCCTTACAAATTCTACCGCTGATCATTACAAAAACGTCAACCTAAAGTGTAGTAAATTCGCTCACTCGACTGCAAGTTCACAGTCAAACAAGGCAGCTCACAACTAGACACCCATTTCACATAAAGCCTATAAAGGTGATTGTTGAAATATGTCAGAATCTCTGTCAACACGGAATTGCAAACGTTTAGTCAGGCCTTCTTCCTTTTTTAGCCAGTTTTACAAAATATGTGAGGCAGCGAGGCATGTAAGCTTATTAAAGAAGGAAAACATTCAGAGCTTACCTGAAAGCTAACCGTTGTAAATAGGTGTTTTGTCTCTCGCTCTATTTCTGTCAGCTTTCCGTTGATTTTCACTGAAATCTTCTCTTCTTCTCGTTCCTCGGCTTCTCAAATTTCGTCGCCTCTTTCCTCGTGCTCTTTCCTGTTCTTTATCCCGTTGCTCGTCACTAATATGATCAAATTATGCGCCTTGTGCATTGATATAATTTTAAGATTTTTGATATCTGTCGCTTTATGGGTTTGAATTCGGCCAAAATCAAATTAGCGGGAAAGAGACACGAGCCTCCACTCATTGCGGTCAGTCAGTAGTTAATCTGTTGTTTTTCTTTTCAAATAATTGTCATAATTTGTCGAGTTCCGGATTTTTACTAACGCCCCTCCATATTGTTTGCACATTTCCAAAATTCAAAACATCAGGCTGATGTTTTCAAGTTTCGATTAAAAAACCAGGCGCATGCGCGACCGTGTCCGTGTAACCCTGCCCTATCATCGGGTCACCGAATGTGGCCTTAAGACTTCGGACTACGGAATTGAGACTGGATAATGGTAACAAAAAATAACAAAAAACAGAAATACTATGAACTTAAAAGGAAATCGGCTTAAGGGCCCACAGACAGATTTTTTGGGCGTTGCAAAGGAAGTGAAATGTTACTTCCGGTGGCTGACGTCATCATATCATGAGCTGACAAGAAAATCCACTCACAAGTTAAAGTCACCACATGAACTGTTGTTTCCATCGAAGGTTTTTCCTTACCCTTCCTCACGGTCGTTCTCAGATCAACTGCGCATGCGTAAACGAACTGACTTCCGGTTTGAGAAAAAGCTAAATTTTCGGTGGTCTTTAAATTGAATTAATTTTTTTACATGGCACGTTACCCCCAAATACAGAATATAGTCAAGCATTGTTTTTTTCAAATCTTTCAAAATAAAAAGAAAACCATACTTGGCTGGATGCAAAAACGAATACAAATTATCAAACCACCGATTACATACCCAAATTGCGCAGAACGGAGACAAGTTTCGAGTTTTCTTTTATTGGTCACGTGACCATGGGCGTGGCATGATGACGTCATACTTAGGGTCATTGGCTTACCAAAGTTTGCAATATTACCAAAATAATGCCAAATTCTCTCAAATTACTTAACCATTACATCCTTAGCAACGCACCCCCAAAAATACGTCAGTGGCCCTAAAAGTCCTTCAAACAAGTGTAGGCTACCAGTAGACTATTTTTCTGATTCTTCCGTAAGTTCCTCGAATCTTCAGCTTAACAGCCCAAAAAATGAGCTAAAATGTAAACGTTCTTTCATTTGCTTGCGTATCGCAACTTTCATGCTAACGTTTTCCGTTTACAGTAAACGCGAGGCTTACTCTAGGTAGTGGGGAAGGTCCCTATTAACCCCATCCAACAGGACTTGCCATCGCTTAAACAGAAGGGAATCGGTCTTTCCCTTTGGATAAGCTGGGCACACAGTACTAGTCAAACATCATCTGGTTTGAAAATAAGAAGCCATGACTTGGATTTCGTGCATGCTGGCAAGGGTTTCAAATGGAGCTGAAAGTCTGTTTTCGTACGACGTTCATAATGAGTTTTTAGGGAAAAAAACAAACATGGTGTATAATCACGAGAATTAAAATTGTTAAAAAGATGAAAATTCAAACCACTCCTTGAGTAAGTTTTCCTTAGGAAAATAATCATGGTGCCCCTCTTAATTAAGTTGCAAAACTGAAACAAAGCTGTTTCTATGAAAGGTGATGTTCAATTCATAATGTAACTGCGTTTATTGAGATTTACCAAGGTAGTTGAATTATATGAAAGAAGTTGGGGACATCTCAAATTAGAGTCTTACACTAAAGTCGCAAATTTATCGTGAATAGACTTGCTTTTGCTACGTGATGTCTTTTCCAATGAATGCTTGGTCCTTTATTCGTCCACCTACTTGCACTCATCAACGGAGATGAAAAACTCTACTCTTCCAGCCTACTCTAAAAAACCAAACACGAATTCAAAAAAATATAAAACCAATTGTGTTGGTTTTCTCTCTGCATGCAGTGACTTCCTCCTTAGTTGAGACCAGGAGAGTTCTTCTGCAGTAAAGCAACAAAATCCCTGGTCACAGGCAATGGTACATTGGGATCAATGTGGATATGGAGGAACATTCTGCGCTCCCACGGTGGCATTAACACACCAAGTGTGACTTTCATCTCTTGCACTTGAATCCGGGTAATTGGTTGTTGGTTCCATTGCTTCAGCATGTTAGAGTCTGGGCAGAGAGTCTGTAGGAACAAATCAATGTTGTGAGAAAGGAGCGTTCTCACAGGGGTTTTGAAACCTGAAGTTGGCCCTGGCTTAAGTAAAGTAACCGACGGTATCAACAAGGGGCTTAAACGTCCCTTTCCTTTCGGGGTGTATGAGGGCATACCATTTTTAAGAGCCTGAACGCTCCCAGGTGCCACATTTCAAAAACAGAATTGATGATCACTTTTAGACGACTATATGTTGTCATTGTCTAAATGAATTTTAATCTTTAATTTAGGGAAAAAAGTAGCCGACTTGTCTGGGTGAAGTAGCCGACGCTTTTCGTCAACAATACTAACTATATGTGATAATTTGCTGAGGTCTTGCTCCTGGCTCGTTCCCGTCTGTTTTGTAAGAAATTACTACTTGATCTTTATTAAAGATGATGTGTTAGACTTTGGTGTTTGTCACAAGAATATTTCACTTTATCCGGGGAAAACGAGAGTATCCAGGATCTCCCTTAGTCGGTCGAGCACAGTCATGTAATTCTTTCATACTCCACAAACTAAGCCAGAAGAAGTTTCTTTTGGTCTAATATTTATCTTTTTCCTATGGCAGAATTGATGAAGGTCTCCGCTATGTAAAGAGGTTGTTTTGTGAGGTGTTACATAATACAAAGGTGATGGGATGAAACACAAACTTTTAATATTTGTTAGTATATTTCAAAAACTATCTTTCCGTGAACGTCAGTGTGTTGGATGCGATTTGGCAGTAAAAAACGAGTGACGAAGTTGACGAAAACCAGTCTTGTATCCAACAACAGTGATGGCAATAAGAGCTATTACTTTTTGGTTTGTTTGGTTTCATACAGAAGAACACTATGCTCAGCGATCATTTGCCTACTCATATGCAGGTTGATGTTGAGCGAAAATACTTTAGAAGGTTAATTGCTGTTAGTAATGACAGTAGTTTTAATTACCCCAAAAAATCCACACAATCCACAACAACATGGTGCACTTCCATAAATGGAAAGGTCCCCTCGCACTCCAGTCTGACCAGCCATCTCTACACTACGTAAATAACGCAACGGAATGGGCAGGTAGTAGGTTGTATCATTACACGATGATTGCAGAGAGTATCCTCCTGGCAATTTCTTGGGATCTCCCCATTTTACTAAAGATGTACCTAAGGGGAAAAAAAACTTTTTCTTTAGGATCTGGTATATTTATCCACTATATAAAATTAGTAATATTTTTAACTACATCTGCCCTCGTCTAAGATAGTATGAAAGGCGTTGAGATACGTTTAAATTATATGCTGAACATGTCGCCCCTATTTCCGATTTGCGTCTGAGGAATCGTCGCCCCTGTTTCTGATTTGTGCCCGGACAAAATCATTTTCTGAGCCAGGCAACTCGATTTAGATTAATAATAATAATAATAATAATAATAATAATAATAATAATAATAATAATAATAATAATAATAATAATAATAATAATAATAATAATAATAATATCTGACCTGCTAATCGCCCTTTCTCGCAGTCGGAGACTGAAGCACTAAGGACGCAGCTCGGACCTAAGGAGCTGTGCTGCCGGCTAGGCGCTCGGCCCCTGAACACGACCCATGTATGACCTCGGAGCACAGCACCACAGCCTGATGGAATAGGCCAGGAGTCGATTTTGATGAGGGAGGAAAACCGGAGTACCCGGAGCCTCGGAGTCAGATTGAGATCGACTGAAACACGGTTAATGACCACTAAACCACCCTGACTCCCCATTTGATTTTTCAATCGTTAAACCCAAACAGCACTTAGGTTCTCCTTGCGAGTTTCCACTTCGTGACTCCGTAAAACACCTCGGTCGTGTAGAACAATACCAATTCCACTTGCGCGGCGGTTTAAGCAATATCGATACCACCTAGCCCGCCCGGTTGAGCAAATCGAGATTGATTCTTCCCTTTTTACGCGGGCACTTCTAGGTTGCTTCACCGGGGTTTGCGTTGGCCTTTGGGCTAAAACCCTACCGGGGCAATCAATGCTAGAAACCTTAAATTCAGACTGAAAAGGAAAATAGAACGCAGCTTAGTTGAGATACAGTCTCAGCAGTTCTTACATGTTGCAGCAGTGCATTCCAACCTTGGGTGCACAAACTGATAACAATTTATGGTGTAACATTACAGCTCTAGGTGTATTGGACTTGTAACTTACTCCATTACCCTAACAAGAATCTTGTTTGCTGAAAAGCAAAAGCAAATTATTGGAAACAAATAGGTGTTTATATTTAAGCAATAGAGGACGTTTTCCGTGTTTGCATAGCCTCATCTAAACACGAGGGGGAGTTGGGAGAATTCGAGACAGTTATGCAAAACCGAGATGCAGTCGAGAAATATTTTATTAAAGCAATAGAGTTTAGATGAGGCTATGGGAACACGGAAAAACGTCCTCTATAATATTTCTCAAAGATAATTCGACAAACGAAGGAAACAAATGAAGGAAAATTCTTGATTGAAACAGATTTTCTTGATACACGCTCATGTTTCCTACCAGCCAATCAAAACGCGCGTCTGACAGCATACAACCAATCAAAATTCGTGATGTCACAGCCGTGTTTCCTCATCCAAACACAGCTATTGACCAATGAGAGTAAGCGTACTATCCTAATTATTTTATAAATACTAAGATGTCTGCGTAAAGAAGGTTGTAACCAGTATGAGATGGATTATCTCTTTTGCTCCATAGTACCATCTAAGACAACATATGGTTTATGTATTTATGCAGTTTCACCACATGACCTTACTGTAGTTGACAATTTTTTTAAGGCACTGTTGTA
>NC_090882.1:10800690-10803190 GCF_036669935.1 Montipora foliosa
TTGTTTACACTAGAAATGTAAAGACAAAAGTTGAACAACGTGACATTGAAATGTTTTGTTTCTTGCGCTATTTCTAGAATGATGTACACTGTATGTCCTGAAAATAGGGTTTCTTTTTATCTCTGATAGATTTAACTGTAAAATACTTTTAAGCAACCATGCGTAGAAGTTCACACGACAGAAATTGTATTCTATTTTTAGGCAGGTGTCGGGTGACATCTGGGGGAATATTCAGTTTTCAACGTTTTATAACCCATTTTAAAACCAGTAATTCGCAATCAACGTAACCACAACTTCTAAGAAAATTCCGAGAAATTTATACCGAACGGTGCGAACTTCTCTCGCGACAAACTCCTTAACTTCCCAACGAAGTTCGTGGTGAAATTAACAACATCGTTTCTAAGTTCACAATTTGAATAACAACTACGTAATGAAATTGCCAAGTTCGTAGCGAACTTTGGGAATTTCAAACGAACTTCGGAAACCGTTTGTCAAAAGTTTTGTGAAACGCACTGTAAGCATTTGTACTCGTAACAGTTGTTTTATGGTAAGATATACCTTCATATATCTTAACTTTTCATGATTTCTATTCGAACTCATAATCCGTATTTAAACTACCACGATTATTTTCTTTAAAAAATACATCGTCAAAGAGCATGTCAGATCTGAAATGCCACTGCTCATTTTGTTAATTCATTAATTTTAACATCATTCAACTGCGAGCCGTCTTGTGATCATCTCCTTTTAGCGTCTTTTCAGGGGCACCCAACGTCAATTTTCGGAAAATATCTGTTCGCAAGACGATTTGAGATCTAGAATTTTCGGAACATTTGTTGTAAAATTTCTTGCTTGCCTGCCTGTCCTAGGATTTTCGAACATCTACAAAAAGGTATAATTCCCCCATTTTTAAAGGATTTTTACTCTAAAATGGTCACCTAGAATTTTCGGGAGCCTTTTCTCTGGCTGAAATTTTCGTAACTTTTGATACCTATAATTTTCGGATCACTAGACTTTCAGCTAGGAAATCCGAACAGATAAAAAATTTTCAGGGGATAAAAATATGCCTATATCTACCATTTAAATACAAAAATACATTTAACAATGCTATGTTTAAGTGGTTTTGACCTATACTTTCGTTGGGTGCCCCTGGCTTTTACCCATCGTTCAAACGACTTCCGGCCTGAACGTAAAGAAACGAAGGTTGGAAAAGTTGAATGTTTGAACGAGGCAAATCGGTACATGTACTTGAAGCCTTATACGTTCGCCAGCCATACCCACACTGTCATACAAATGTTCCGAAATCTCTAATTGTCTCTACCATGGCATTCTTTGTGTGAATTTTACTTCAAACTACCGTACTCTCTAACTCTCTGATTTAAACCTACTGTCTGGTAGCAATAACAACAGTAGCAGGGAAACAGTTCAGATGATCCGTCTCATAGCTGTGCGTTCTTAACTGTACTTGAGTCACTATTTTTAACAAGTTACAAATGTTGTACTCACCCGAAGAGGACATATCTTGAAGATGAACTTGCTCGCTGTTTCTGGAGCTCATGGCCGATAGGACTTCTAAGAATTCCAAAGCTTTGTTTGCATATCATGTGGCTTTTCTCAGAAACGTTTAATTAAGTGCTTTCTGGAAAGGTCACATTTACAGTTTACCTGGAAGTTAAGGATCGAGGATCGGGGATCGTGGATCGGGATCGTGGACTAATAGTTATCAAAATAATAATTATAATAATAATAATAACAACAACAATAAAAATAACAACGATAAGAAGAAGAAGAAGAAGAAGAAGAAGAAGAAGAAGAACAAACGGGATAAGAAATGCATTCTCATTGATGTGGCTCAGGAGAAAATAAAGTGGGAAGAGAGGCCATCCCCCATGCCCTTTCCCATTGGCAATATATCTCAAGTTACTTTTAGAAAGTTTCATTCCGCGCGGATATAGCTACTTCGCGTGTCGCGTGAATGTTTCGTGGAGGCTTCTCATGACATGACTGAACTATGCACAAATCATCGACCTTCACCGCGAAGAAAATCGCTGGACACAAAGTCTCTTCTTCTTTATTTTCTATTATGTGGCTATACTCTCTGATAAAAATACTTCCACTACATCGTAGATACTTTTCGGCTTTGGCCAAAGAACCTTGATTAGAAATAGAAACTAAGTATATTTTAAGCAAGAGCCGATACAACCTAGATTTGATTACGCCGATCATATCAAGCCACTGATCCAACGTACACCGACAGGAAAATTGTCCACGGTTTCTTGCTCACGGTTTTTTGCTTCAAAACTCTGGAATTAGAAACAGAACGCAAACTGCGGTGACAAACGAGACGCTAAGCAAAGGCATAAGTGAAATATTTTTTAGTGACTTAACGTTTCGTATGTCTCGACATACATTTTCAGAAGACACCGTTTGTTAAAATTTATGAAATGTATAACACTAATTTGAGTAGCTCGTGAGGTAATATTGATAGTAACAAAAGGAGGTA
>NC_090882.1:10808190-10813190 GCF_036669935.1 Montipora foliosa
AAAAAATTAAGCGCTCTTCACATGAATTCTCTTTCCATTCCATTCCACCCTCCATGCCATTCCTCAATTTTTTTTCGGGATCATTTGCGGTCCAAAATGGGGATCATTTGCGTTCTATTTTTATGGGATCATTTGCGGTACAGTTTGGGGATCATTTGCGGACCCGTACAGTACTGTTTGGCGAATGGAATTCTCGGGCGATTTCTCTTCGATATGGGTCACCCTGGTCTCAAGCTCCGCTGAAGTCCGCAGATTAAAGTCTTCACGGGCTACGAGAATGATGGGCCACTGCACTCTCTGGCTTATGAACAATGCATTGTTCCCCTTTTGTTTTCCTCTCTCGTGCTCACAATATGTACACTTTGGTTATCATATACTGCAGATATCAAGCACCGTCCAAACAATCCTAATGTATCAGGCTGGAGCTTCTAATCACCTCTCTGATGGTTGAAATTTATTGAATATGCGTGCAAAGCATCCTGGTCTATGATAACGACAGGCCACGTGGAAATAACGTGTTTTTTTTTTCTTATGTCGATTTCCAACGTTGATTTTCAATGTTGTATTTTCAATGTTTATTTTTAATGTTGATTTTCGATGTTGATTTTCAATGTTGATTTTCGATGTTGATTTTAAAAGTTTCTTCTTTCTTTCTTTTTTTTTTCAATTATATGTATTTTTTTAATATTTTTAGTGCTTAAATTATTTTTCTTTACTTGTTTTTCTTTTTAATTTGTCAACAAATATTTTTTTACTTTATATCATTAATGTTTATTAAAATACTATTTTTCTCCCTTTTTTCTATCTGGATGGCTTATATTGTTCGTTTCTTTCCATTTTTTATTCTTTTCTCCTCAAAAACTTACATATTTTACTATGATAATGCTGGGCCACCATACTTATGATGGGAGCTGTGTTGGGGTTTCAGTGTGAAAGTACAAAGGGCTAATAACACTCTTATAACTATACTTTCATTATTATTTTATTTAACCCGCAGTCTGCATTTTACCCCTGGTCTGCAATCTGCAGTCTGCATTTTACCCTCAGTCGGCATTTTACCTAGCCTGCGTTGCAGCCGGATGCGTCACGAAATCCCTGTCTGTGACGCAGGCTACATTTTACCCCCAGTCTGCAGTCTGCGTTTTACACTGACCGATTTGAGATGCCAATAAAAGATGCCATAAAAATAGATATAAGGGAACTGGACTTTGAGAATTTCTAGTTTTTCAGCAGCAGCTACTCAGCTATCATTTTGTTAGAAGTGTCTTCAGATTGTTCAGCGATTCCGTAAAAACAGTGTTGAATTTCTCTGTCAAGCTCGGCTGATTCTCCGAATGTGGCAGCCCTAAAGTTCTATTCGGTTCTTTTTGGATTCGCAACTTGTTGCTTCCGAATATATTCCAAAGGACTTGCCACAACTACAAACGTTTTCGAGTTGGTGGAAGAAGAACGATCGATGCATTTTCTTCTAGAATGTTCGGGCCTGTATTAATAATAACACTAGTGCCAAATCCCGTAGGAAGTACAACGGTAATGTCTTCTTTTACTCAAACCATTCTTCGAATGCATTCTCTCCGCTCTTCCTTTAAAGGTTTTTGAAAAATAATCTAAAGTGGAAGCAACAGCAGCTGTAAACAGAGCCTAAACATCACTCGTGTTCAAATCCTTCTCGGCGGCCATAATTTCATCAGCTGTTAACCGATTTACAAGAAGTATGATTTGCAATTCTGTAACCAGTCGGAGCGAGGCTCCAGGAGCTCTATTGTTTTTCGGCCAATCAGAGTAAAGTCCAGATCCTAAACTACCGGCAGACGACTCGTTAACGTACCTTTTCGCACCATGTCTAAGGAAAAGTGCGCCTCATCGCAGGTTAACGCAATAGCAGTCCTGCGAGCCACCTCAGGCGGTAATATTGCAAGAATACAGCTTTCGAAAGATGCACTTTATCACTAAAGCGGTCACGGCTTCGACCCTTGATAACAAACTGAGCCTTACCGGGGTGGCAGACCGTGGTTTTGTCAACCGGAAATTTCTTTATTCCCCTGGATTACGACATTATACCGTTGACAACCAAGAATTGAAAAACGGCTCAAATCGCGTCGGATGTGGAAAATAACCACGCAGGAAGGAAGCGACCCACAATAGCAATAAGGTTTGGCTTTTTAATTGAGACTTTTTCCGTATAAGTATCTTCTCAAGGCTTTTATCGGGATTCCCACACAAATCCTTATATTTTTGCTGGCTTTCACTCAAACTGAGCTTGGGGCGCCTGTGGAAAGTAGTTTTGCTCTATTTGATTTATGAGTGCCAGTTGTGGATCGGCGACAAACGGGATTTTCCCCCCAATTCTCTCTTTAAAATTGTCCCTGAACACAGTTTTGACGCACTTTTATTCCTTTAATTCTGTCATATTTATGCATGTTTTGCTTGGAAGGTCAAACGTAGTCCCTGACAGTGCTACCACGATGGTTTATATTTTTGACAGTTAATGTGCTCTGTTTGCTGTTACCGTGGTAACGCATCATTGATAAAATAAGATTTAAAATATCATAACATATGTCCAACATTCCAAAAAATCAATTTTCCTCTCATTTCAAAGCACAACGAGATGAACACAAATAATTGAAGGTTAATATAGTAATCATTAGAATTGACTAGCTGCGATATCAAATTTTTATGTGATAATTTTCATACATCATCAAATTAAGTTTCAATTTTGGAAAGGAGCATGTCTCTTATCGAGAACGATCTCTTACAATTTAGTAAGAGATGGGTTTCGTCCTCAATTTTATTACCGCTATAGAGGGAACTCATTTTTTCATCGACAGGGATTTTTGTCGTACCTACCTTTTTAAAAACGTAGTTTGTGGCAACCTATTCAGCACAATGTGAAGAAAAAACGGAAAGTGGTTTTTGATCGAAGTAGCACTTTAAAATGAGGCTTGATGAGATCATTCTCTATTTTCGAATTCCCCATAATACACTTTGTTTGCCCCCCAGATTTTGCATAAACCATTGTTTTCAAATGCTCTTGGGAATATGCAGTGTCCCCAAGAGCATTTGAAAAAAATAGTTTATGCAAAATTTGGGGGGCAAACAAAGTGTATTATGGAGAATTCGAATTTAGAGAATTGACGTAAAGACGAAAGAATAAGTTACTGGCCGCCATTAATACGGCTTGCTGCCTGCCATACTCTCTCTCAGTCGCGACACGAGCGAAAACGTTGGTGGAATGGGATGGGAGGGAGAGAAGAGAAGAGGTAGAGTAGGGTGCTATGAATAGGGCATGCGAAACAGGTTTTGCATTAGACAAGAAACCATTTAGTGTGCTTCATATCAACAGAAAACATTTTCACAAGTAAATTGTGGGGTATGATGTGATTCCTATATTCCGTCTCGTGTACATGGGCTCATGACATCAGCGATAAGCTTTGCCTGCCTGACCCAAGGCAGCTATGAGATATGAGAAATATAAACAGGGGGATTTGTATAATCAGCTCAATAATGCTCGAAGTTCATCTATGATCTATTTAACAATTAGACCCGTGGCCCTTAAGGGCGAAGGGTCTAATTGTTTTAGTATCACCCAACTAGTCGGACAGAAAAGGCAATAATAAAGTTAGCAAATGCAAGTTAAAGAAATATTCATTTGGAAATAAAACGAAAGAAAGCGTCACACTTTTCGCTACTCGAGGACTATTAATAATAGTCATCTAGTAGCGTAGCCAATCAGAATGCAGGATTTGCATTAGTCCACTAGTTGAGTGGTACTAATATAGGATAGACGCAGAGCTGACGTCATCATCAAAAACCTTTAAATAATTCTTTACCATATAAAGCAAATATAGTCCATGTTGCCGGTAAGAAAATCAGTGACACACGAGGCTTCACTGTGGTTACAAAAAGAACTAAGAAACAATCCAAATGCCAAGGACTCTCTACAAACGTCTCCGATATAAGGCCGTGAAAGTTAAGACTAACGGCGAAAACGACACATATAAGGAAGATATATCTGTTTACAAACATTGTTTTTGTTATACAAATGTGCCAACCACAGGAACAAAAGATCCTTTGTTTCGACAGCCAATGAGGCTCCGGTTGGCACATTTAATGACAATAGGTGACGTCAGCCATATCCTCGCTGTAGCCTCATCGAGAAGTTCTACAGGCTAAATAATTTTATCCTGTGCGTAATAAGATGCAAAGTGTAGGGATGAAGAACAGCGTCAATGATTCTTACGGATTTTCTCGAATCTTACAACCAGATTCTCGCTCACGAGAATGAAATAGGTCACAAGTGTAATTTCTTCCAAGATCTTGATATCAATTCAACATGTTGTTCCCTTTTAACAACATTGATCCTGTCGTTTGTAGATCGCTTGCTGCTTTTGTTTATGACTTTGTGATTTACAGGTGTTAACGGTTATTTTTAATTAAATAGATTAGCAATTTCCATTGCATAATTTGATAGGTAATGCTCTGTATAAAAGTGGAAATAAATTGTTGTTGTTCGGCTGTAGCTGTCGAGTTGAAGAAATTAACGTTGATGTAAATATTGCTCTTAGATCTATGGTGTAATTGTATCGGAAGAGTGCTGTAAGACTCGTTTTTTACAAAATCAGTTCGTCGTTTCTGTCTAATGAAGACCAGAAGCATTTTTTTGCAATAATGCTACGAAATCTCTGGTAGCAGACAAAGAAACAGTTGGATCAACATGGATATTGACAAACATCTTTTGCTCCCATGGCGGCATTAACACACCTATAGAGACGTGCATTTCGCTGACTTCAGTACGACCTTCAGGACGAGGAGTCCATTGCCGCAACATCCTGGAGCCTGGGCAACAAAAAAACTGAAACAAAGAAAAAAAAATCTGGTTGATTTTACTTGAACTGCATAGAAAACTTAATAGGGACCTCAAGAACGACAAAGGCGACGGCAACGGCAACAAAAACGTTACAAATTTCCATATTTAGTGCGCAAAAAAAAAAAATAGCTTT
>NC_090882.1:10818190-10820690 GCF_036669935.1 Montipora foliosa
AAGTAACCCACCCCCATCAACCTCCTTTCTCACCACCTCATTCAGAAGTATAATCTTTCTAAAAAGCGAATTCCAGCTTTTGGGCAGCTCATGTGCACCCAAGAGAGCTCCAGAACTCAAATACAATACACCAAGGGCCCCTCTAAGGCGTGATAGTTTAACAATTGTTTCATTGTAGAATGTACCCTTTCTGTCTTGGCAATCAACAGTGTGCTACATAAAGATTGCTGTGTTGTAGCTCTGATTTCCACTGCATTTTTATATGCTGCAAATAAGATAAACCCACCTGGGCTACCTGAGATATTCTCAATTGTTATTAAATTGTCATATTTCCTTCTAATTTTTAGGATGGACTCTGTTCTGTTTGATGAGCTTTGTGAGAAGCTAACTCCTCTAATTGGAAAGAAAAACACTGTCATGAGAGATGCCATTTCAGCCCATGACCGCTTATGTGTTACCTTGAGATTTTTGGCATCAGGTTGCTCATACCAAGATCTCATGTATAGCTTTCGCATATCTGTTTCATCTATTTCAAAAATCATACCTGAGGTGTGTGAAGCCCTGTATAATGTTTTGAGGGATGAATACCTACAGCCACCAAGTTCAAAACAACATTGGGAACAAATTGCAGGGGAATTTGAATCCAAATGGCAGTTTCCACATGCAGTTGGAGCCATAGATGGAAAACATATTAACATGCGTGCTCCCCCAAACTCAGGCTCTGAGTACTTCAACTACAAAAAGCAATTCAGTATTGTTCTCCTAGCTATAGCTGATGCCAATGCTAAATTTATTTCGTTCGATCTCGGCTCACCAGGAAGCCAGTCTGATGGGGGAATTTTTAAGGACAGTTGCCTAGGAAATACGTGCAAGTCAAACCATTTCCCAGAACCAGCTAACCTTGGAGAAAGAACAACACCAATACCTTATTTTTTGTTGGGCGATGATGCTTTTGCCTTAGATCGAAATCTAATGAAGCCATTTCCACACCGAACAGCAATGGGTGACGAGAAAATATTCAATTATCGCCTATCAAGAGCGAGGAGGATTGTGGAAAACGCTTTTGGATTGCTGTGCACTCGATTTAGATTGCTACTGAGAACACTAGAGTTGGATGTTCCAAATGCAATGCAAGTAGTGCGTGCTTGCATTGCATTACACAACTTTCTGATGACCAGGAAGGACAAATGCTACTCAGCTCCTGGCTCCATCGACAATGAGGATGAATTTGGTAATGTTGTGCCAGGATCGTGGAGAAACCAAATAGACAGTGATGACATTTGTGACCTACGCTCGGATCCTAGTGCCCGTTCATCAACACTTCAAGCAAGAGAAGTTCGGGATGATCTCAAAGACTACTTCTTTGAAGAAGGTGCCATCAGTTTTCAGTGGGCAATGACCAGCTGAGTATTTGGATTGATGACATTCATCATGTGGAATCAGACATTCTTCGTTACTGTTAGAAAGTGTGGTTACCTATTATTAACTTCCAGTCTTCATTGTGAAAGCTTTATCTAAAGTAGCCTTAGGTGATGAGAAATTCTGAAACTGTGACCTACCAAGAGACAGGAAGACTGAACAAAATTGTGCTTTTGTTAGTTTGTTATTTAATTTTCTTTCATATAACTTCATTAGTACACATCTGGATGTGCATCCCAAGCATTTGCTTTATTGTAACTCACACGGTTACCAAGAAAAACCCAACTGTCTTTTTTCAAGTGTAATAATTAGTCCAACATGAATAATAACCAGAATTGTGGCAAGTCCGTTAAATCTTAAATACTTACTTTTAATTATTTTGTGCATTTACAGTGTAAACTTTACAAGTATGCAATTTTCAAAAGCAAAATATTATCACTGACTGTAACTTTAACAAACAACTACAGTAAGCTGCTAAAACTATTGACTTCCGCTACAGAATAAAAAGATTCAGTAGAGTACATAGTAATTTGCTCAGGCCCATACCCGAGTCAAGAATATTTCTGAGGGGTTCATTGGTGAGGAATCTCTTGACAAGAAGAGGGTTTGAGTGAGGACAAAGTGGATACTTTTTGTAGTAATATAATAGGCAATTGCTACCTGTTGGGGACAGGAATGCACTATACTCTGGTCTGCCATAAGGTCTAAGTTTTCCTATGAGTCATTCTTATACTATCAACATGTCTTAAGTCATTTAGTATGGTGGCTGTTGTAGCTGGGCAGAAAATGAATCATCTCTTTGATAATAATGCTGATATGGAACTCTTGGGGGCTCTGTTGCTTGAAAGATTGCTGATTGGACCGCAAACTTAACCCTTCGTTGCAAATCTTTATCCCCCAGGTGTCGGATGGAACTGGCCACATCCTTACCGAAAATATCCCATTCATCTTCAAGTGCAGATGCTGCATTTTTTGCAAGCTGGTTCAGGGCAGATGTGGCAGACTCCAGCAAAGGATTGTCATCAGATCTCTTCCTCTTTGTTGTGTACGTAGTGCTTGCACTTTTAACACTAACATTACT
>NC_090882.1:10825690-10838190 GCF_036669935.1 Montipora foliosa
TCAGAACAGACGCAGAAAAAATGTTTGCCCAAGTTCGTCCTAGATGGATTATATCATCGTCTTAATATATAGTTCGTCCGTCTTTACACTAGACGAATAACATGAGAGACGCATATTAAATTCGTCTGGACGGATCATGCATAAAAACAGCCATAAATGTGATACAGAGAAGAAAATCTTTGGCGATCTTCTCCAAAAAATATTGAAGCTGGAGTCAAACACCATACCAGATTGTTTCATTTCCAGTAGTGTAAATCCGTTTTTTTTATCATGTCGTAAAGTAAGCAATTGAAAACTGCCAATTAAGAAATGGTTTGAAAACGAAAATCTATGAAGAATGTTCAGTGTATTAACCCAAGTTCGGCATTAAGAATTCTACTAGTTTGCAAAAGAAGCCAAAGTAGTTTAACTTTCTAAACCTCACAACCTAATAATAAGCAGAATTCTCTACGATAGAATGACGGGCGGTGACAAAATGCAAAAATTGGTCAATTTGTTCAACTTTCCCGACATTCTTCTGTTTATAGAGTACAAAGAAACACTTCCTGTCAAAACTGTCAAAACAAGCAGCATGAAAGCAGTTTGTCTGATACAGCTCTTTCAAAGCTTGAACTCAGTGACCATACCCATCTTTGGCGCAATGGAACATTCTGAAACTCAAATTCAGTTTTCAATACAGTTAATGTTGCGATCACTTATAAAATTTCCTTCGCAGTCGCTTGTTATCCAGTGTACGTAGCCTTTTGCGTTGGCTTTCGCGGAAATAGCATTCATGGCACGGAAGAATAGTCGCGTACATTTCTTAGAATAATGGATTGTGTTTGTAAACATGTTTCCATCACGATTGGGGCTCTCATAATCTTTAGTTACAGAGAGGAGATAGTGCACCACTTCTACATAGTCCTAAATACGCTATCCGTCGCTCAGGGGGCAAATCTGCAAAAAAATTGGCAATCATCCGAGTACTGATGCAAATTGTATTCAGGGTGATTAAATCAGTGGGATAAAAGTGTTGCCTTACGACTTTCGCATTCGACTAAATTACGTCACGACGTTACCACAGGGCACCGCGTAGCCAGCACATGACAGGATCACACACCAGTAATATGAAAGAATCTTACCATCACACACCGCCAAATAATTTTACTTCTGTCTAATAATTTCATGGCGAACTTGTACATTTATGGGTTCAAGTCGTTGACGTAAACTCAGATTGCTAACGGCTACCGAAAATGCAGAACATTTTAAACATATCAAAAAAAAAAAAAACGTGTTTATTAGCGACCAAGATGAAAACGGAATTCTGCCCATTTTATGACGATAGTTCGAACGTATTTGAATCATACTCTATCAAATTAGGGTCAATTTCTTAGAAAAAGTCTTCCATGTTCAGTCCTGCCGCCAACAGAGAAGAGTACCAACAAACTCAACCCACATATGGCGTCGAATCCGGTAATCGATCCTGTGCCACATTGCTGGAAGGCGAGTGCTCTCACCACTGCGCGATCCTTGCTCGCTTAACATAAAAGAAACTGAGGAAAGAGAAGTACGGTTGGACACAAATGGGCAAGATTGAAACGGATTGCATTTGGGTAATTTTGAAAAAGGTTGGCCCTATGTTTTCAAGTTTTTGGCAAATCGCCTGGATTAAGGTCGTTTTTGCTCGGAATCGTCTTGTTTGTGAATTCCACATTACCATTTTCGAGTTACACTAATGATTTACGAAATATATCCCCGAAACGCCCTAAAATAACGCAACGTAGCCCCTTTATTTCAATGAGCTAAAGGTCGCATGGTTGATCACTTTAATCCTCTCTCTAGAAACATTCACTGTGACCTGACGCTTTTAATGGCTGTGCAGTTACCTCGGGAACGACACGTTATGCTTCGTTCACTTCACACTTTTCTCATTGCAGTTTCTTTTCGCTGTTTTCTTTATTTTTCCCTTATTAAAATATTAGAGGGATTAAGCATCACGTTTTCGGCAAACGGCAAACTTCGGACTAAAACTAGTTTGCGTTTTGCCAAAAAGGGAAGAAATTCGTTTGATATGAGCTCGTTTCTTGCGTATTACCAGCAGGTATCAGGTAAGTTTCCAAAAGAGAGAGACTAGTTAGAATAACATAATTTTCATGCCTTTATGACATCCAGGTGATCTGGTGACGTAATTCGGAAGACCCGGAAGAGAAATTTTAACGCCGTATCCCACAACCGCGCGCGGCTGAAATAGTTCTAAATACTATATCCGTCGCTCACCGTCGTGGCAAATCTGCAAAAGCTTTGCAATCATCCGAGTACGGATGCAAATTGCATTTATATAGGGTGATTTAAATGATATAAAAGACTTGCAAGACGACTTTCGCATTCGACTAACTTTCGGCAGCTAAGCTGATCACGAGAAACAAAATTTGGAAAAATCTGACTTGTTCTTGTGGCGAAGAAATCACAGAGCTTTTGTGACCTCTGGTAAGCAATTCATCCATAAAATTTTCTCAGGCAGCAAAACTCGAAGTGTTGTGCTTTTCGGCTACGTTCTGTCAGCAGACAGCCATAGAGCGGTTTTCAAATGAGTGTCGTAAAACCAAAACCAAAGTAATTACTTTAGCCAATCAAAAAGGACGGAGACTATCCGTTAAACCAATCGAAACTCGAAGTAATTACACGTAGCCGACACAAAACGCGGGAAAATGTGCACGCGCGAGCCACGATTGGTTTTGGTTTCACTTCTGATTGGTTGAAAAAATGGCGCGAGAACTTTGAACCAATCACTGAGTGAAGTAATCATAAACCAAAGCAATTCGCTAATTACTTTCGACACTGAATTGAAAACCGCTCTAAATCAACGACGTTATAACGTTGGTTATATTTTATGAGTGGATCATCTGGGGCGGCGAAATGCATAAACAATACAGCTGATTGTTCTGCGTGGGACAAAGAATAATAATAATTACATAGCAACTTGTGATTACTACGATCCATTACACTAGTTTAGTTATAGATTATTCTTAAGTCAGACATTTTAGATGAACGCTATTAAGTCACGCTATAGAATATTGGTGGCAAAGCTGAAAAGTAATGCTGACATGGGATAGGGGTTTACTGTTGAAACCTATCAAAGAAGTCAGTTACAAGGCATCCGTAGCTTTTTCTTTAGTCGGGAGGAAGCCCTAACACATTTAAATCCTTCCTTGCACGTCTTTGGGCCCAAATCAGCATTAGGTGTGCTCTTGGGTAGACACATAGTACCAGGGCCATCACAAGTCAGCCGGCAGCACCGCATTCCTCGGGCATCGCACTTTGTGGCTTCCAGAAGAAGGTCGTGATGTGGCGTACAATTAGGGTTGGCCGACTGACAAGACGACAGAGCCCCTCCCCTGTCGCACTCACAGTGGTCACATGCTATGAAGCAAAATAAGACGTCAACTCCTCATAATACCAACAAGCCAATATTGAACCTCTTTAAATGAAAAGTGCCACTACTAGATAAATCAGGCAGGCCATAATAAAAAAAATACTTCCTCCCCAGGGTTGGGTGAGGCTTCTCAGGGACAATGGACACATTGTTACACATAAACATTGTATATCAAAGAATCTTGACAGGCAGAAGGCAGACGGAAAAAAAGCAAAGGAAATTTAAAAGGAAAAAGTCTCTTACTGGTCAAATTAATTCAATTTGATCTTCTCCCCAGTCATTAATTATTTATTATTTATTTACTATTTATTTATTTATTATTTATTTAGTGAAATAGTGCGTCTTTTGTTTGTTCTGTGTGTGTATAGATGTCTGCATACTCTATGATACTAAGCAGGTCTAGTGTCTAACTAGAAAACCTTACGGTTTATTTAGATGCTTAGCATTTCCCTGTATATAACTTATATTCTAGTATCTTAGTAACTGTCTAATTTCCCTTCTCTTTTTCTAAATATAGAAAACATTGTAATGTTATATAAGAATGGAAATGTAAATAAACTATTGTTGTTGTTGTATTGTTGTTGGTTAAAAAATGCACGTGCTCTATTTCCGGCGGAAGCTGCATCGCTTCTCGCTTCTTCGAGTTAGGGTATTTAAGTAAGCGTATCATTCTAAGTATTTCATAAATGAATAAAGAACGCATCTTTCTTTAGGTACGTAGTGAACGGTGAATCTTGTTTTTGATGCCGATGGTCAGCAACGACGCCATGTCTTGAAAGCCATGTAAGAAAATCTTTATATCGGAACTTACAACAATTTGACCAACGTTCATATTTAAATCGCCTTCTTTAATATATTTTTGCTACAAACCTTGGATAAAGAGAATCGATTGAAGTAAAATGACACTGTAACCTAGGGATATCGTTGCCATTTTTCTTTCTTCAAGTTGTTGTGGTTTTAAGGCTATCCTTGGAGAAAAAAACAACACAAAATAAACGGTTTTTAATTCTTCCTCTTTAGAGCACAAAAGCGTTGACAAAAAAGGGAAAGCAACTTTATTTAAGTGTCCAGTCTTCTAGCTGCGCTGGAAGCGCAAATCAAATCTTGGTCTTTGAGGAGAGGGGAAAACTGGAGTACCCGAAGAAAAACCTCTCTCTTGATCTCTAATTGGCTCACCGCCCCCGCAATTTCGGTTATCAGCTCATTTACTGTATGACCAAATATGGAAACTGATTGCGTCAAGTGTTGCCAAGATGGAAACTTATTGGCTTTAATTTCCAAGTTTCCAAGCGTTCAAATTGTTATGAAAATATAATAAATCAATTATTCCAGTTGCGCTTGTTCAATAGACCTTATTCATAAATTGAGGTCAATTTATAATTCTTTTGTCTAAGTGCAAGTTAGCCTACCAAGCCTCGATACCATACAGTGAATTGAAAATAATTTTTGCTCTAAAATGAGGCTTGGTAGGCTAATTTGCACTTGGAGAAAAGAATTATAATGTAACCGCCATTTACGAATAAGGTCTATGCAAGACTGGTTATAGCCAACTCGGCACTGCGCGCCTCGTTGGCTGGTTGTCATCTCATATCCGGTGTTCCAACAGCTCTTGATTTTTTTGGATGAAAATGCTTAAGTATGTATACAATCATTTTTGAATTTTTCTGTTTTTTCGAATGGCAGTATCTTCAGCTGGCCTTCGGATTGGTTTCCTCAAGTGTGCTGTTGATTTTTACAAGCCTGCGAATTGTGAAATCTCCAATATGTTATTTTCAAGCTCTGACGCTATCCATCGTAGTAAGCACCCGAAAGGCTACGCATTGCCTTCACATTGACTTCCAAAATTCTTATAAAGGGGGTTTTGTCCCACTTGTGATTTGTTCTCCACATAATGTGCGCTCTTTCTCCATAATACCTCCCTGCCTTCCAGTGTAAGTGATTTAATTCTCAGGGGATTATTTGCCGCAGTGATAATATAATGCGTCGATCGAAATGGCACTAAATGTGATAGGCACTCTGATTTTTGTGTTTTTTTCTTGGCAATTTAAAAACGTAAGTATTAAGCATTGTATAGAATTGAATGACGCATCGTTGGAAAGAAAAATCGTTTTTGAAACTTGCTATAAATTAAATACCAGGCTTCGCATATCAATAGGCAAATGAATCGTATGAAAATCAAAATAGTGTCGCAGCTGAATTATAAAAAAATGTAAACAGCACATATTTTCATTTCAAAAGTCATTTCGAACTGGTTTACATTTAGGATAAACAGGAAATTTATAAAGGCCTTACCTACCACAGTCCTCTACTTCGTTTAATCTTTGCCTGTCTGTCCGCGAGTTCCTTTTCAGTAGTAAAAAGTCGGTTGCTTTGAATACTTAGCAGAGAATAACAGTATCAAATCACTCTTTTCAAGAGACAAAGTTTAGCAGGTGAAGCTGCCTTTGTTGCTTTGCAAGAGAGAATTTCTTATTTCCCCACCTGTAAAGACAGGTATTTTCCACCACATGGCGTTACCGGATTAAGATTGAAAACAGCTTACAATTTCATCGTATAGCCTTAAAAATTAAGTTATTCAGAACTGTACAGTGAACTGGAGTGGTGAATTTTACTTATCTTCAGCAAGTGTGTCTGTTCTCTGTTTTGTCTACGTAATAAAATCGAGGAAACCTTTATAGTACTTTGGGTAACAGAAGACTTTTCATAGGAATCTATTTCCTGCCCATATTCTGACTCAATCCTTTATTTCACTTTCGACGCATTCATGAAGCTCTACAAGCAAATTGACTCATGACATTCAAGCAAAAGCTCATGTAGAAGTGAAACATATATAAGCAATGAACTCTCGGTCCCAGTTTTCATCTTCCAACAACAAATTTTCTAAGGTGTAACCAAAACCACAGTCTTTACTTATTAGGACTGATTCAGTGGCCTTTTCTCTTAGAAAATGTAAGTTAGCCGTTTGTTCTGCACCCAATTAAGCAAAATATGATCGTTTTTAGCTTTCCGAAAAACGAAGTGATTACATCTCTTCACATGATAAGTTTCACGTGTAGCAAATTGAATGCACCTCTTCAGTATAACAATATACCTCAAAACAGCTTTGAAAAACTTGGTCTTTCCGAACTTACTGAGACGAGTCGGAGGCTTCAGTTCTCATCAGCTTACCCACGAACGGTTCTTTAGCTACGAGGCTATCATTTGACTGATTTTAATCAGTTAGCATTTCGTGGGTTCCGTGCTATCCTTCTCTTCCCACGTCTTTGCAACGATAACGTCTAGTTATTTATACCGGACAGACACCTCTTACGCTTACTGGAGGCCTATTTTATTCTCCTATTGGCTGTTGCAATAATGACTTAAAAGATACTTCTTCAAAACAGCTTTTCGTTTATGAAAGCCTTTATCATAAAGAACAAGATTCAATGATTTCCGTCAGCTTTCCGACTCGTATCAGTTTCCTTTATATGTCTTTTGCTGCACATGCCCTCTTGCAGTTTCATGTTGGACAATGTTAGCATAGTTTTAGCAAGCAAATAAGTGCACGTTTTCAAGCTGGACTTCATATTTGCCTCGTAGTTTCTTAACTTAATACTCACAGAGAAGGGCAATACTTATGACATAACTACCACTAATCTCTTCAATGTCTTGGCAGTCAGTCTACACCGAACCAGTGATTTTCAAGTCTGTTGGAAATATGTAGATATCGTTCGTGTATACATAACAGCATTTGTTCCCATTTTGTTCATGTTATTTTTGTTTGTGTATATGTCAAAAACATTTATTATATATATATAATATATATTTATTATATAATTACTTGTATAGGAAAGGAAAAATTAAAACATTAAAACACTACAGAACTGTTTCGAAAGGGCCTGATGGTCCTCTCTCGTCAGGTGCATGAAACACTGACTGACTAACGTTCCTTTTATAGGTTGATGGTTCAAGCATGCCTTATCAAATATTTAGTTGCGTGACGGCACGCACTCGCCAGCTCGTTCCTTTTGTTCAGGGTGCCCGCTCCCGGTTTACATATAATGTAGAATTTTTCTGTTATGCAAAGATTACATCTCTTTGTTACATTTGAATAAGGCCTGGCGCGAGCCATTACTTTCCAGGTTACAGCAAATTCCGTTTTGGTGTGTTTTAGGGACCAGATGTGTTTACTCAACTCGGTTGCGTTCCTTTTGTTCTCATTCCTAAATGAAGCCGTGTGGTTTCGGAATCTTGTTTTGAATTGATTCGCGGTAAGTCCGATGTATGTTTCCTTTCCCATGGAGCTTTCAACTGTGCCTTGGTAGACCACGTTTTGGGTTAAGCAATCACCACTTAACGGACAAGAGTGTTTGTCTCTGCAATTGCATGATTTTTCATGTGATTGAGAATTATTCACGAGGGAGGACTTGTTGTGGGCACTGATTTTTCTTTCCAAATTTGTCATGCACGAATAGCTCACTTTCAAAGTGTTTCTGATAAAGATTTTTCTTAGCGGGTGCCCTGGTGAAAAGGATTCTTTTACGATACGTAAAAATTTCTTTCCCACGTTAGTAGCCACGTATATTTATTATATTTATATTGATAGTGATCAATTTATAGAGAGAGAGAGAGAGAGAGAGAGAGAGAGAGAGAGAGAGAGAGAGAGAGAGAGAGAGAGAGAGAGAGAGAGAGAGGAGAGAGAGGAAAGTTACGGGAAACTCAACACTGTTCAACTTCTAGGGAAAACTTTAATTGCCCTGAGCGGGATTTGAACCCACGTCCCCCTGATCACTAGTCGGGTGTGATGACCACTGCACTATCAGTGTTGCCATGCTGGCAACATGGCTGATTGATCACTTAATGTGTGGCATTTACGTGGGACTCCCCAAGGGCCAGTTTTTCTATGTGATAACGCTGGATCAACATGTGATTCACAGGCGGACAAGGGTAATTAATGTAAAGAGTCAGTTAAGTAGATCCCTTGAGCCAACAACGTGTCACCCCCAGGAGGATCGCAAATGAATTCACAGTCCATGTTGAGGAGAAATTGAGACAAAGTTAAGGGAAACTCCACAATGGACAACTTCTGACGAAGTTCGAAAAACTGTAATTGTACCGAGCGGGATTTGAACCCACGTCCCCCTGATCACTAGTCGGGTGTGATGACCACTGCACTATCAGGACAACCATGCTGGAAACATGGCTGATTGATCACTTAATGTGTGGCATTTACGTGGGACTCCCTAAGGGCCAGTTTTTCTATGTGACAACGCTGGATCAACATGTGATTCACAGGCGGATCATCGGGCACAATCAATATCTTTACGATTCAGAAGGGAAGTGGAATAAGCCTCGTTTAGGGAAGAACCAAGAAAAACAAACCGTCTGGAATAAAAAAAAAAGAATTAACTTTTCTCGTTATTGCAGTGTTATGCGTGTGAGGTGTCAACGACTTTTGTGCCCTGTATGGGGCTCTTCATGTATTGCATTGGCTTGCAGTAGTGTTACACTTGCAAGGAGTTGTCATTCGACAGCATCTCCTTTTGATCTACACATTACTACTGTATTTTGCCTTACTTGCTGTCATCTGATCAACAAACGAGATGCCCCTCCTGGATTCTAAAGAAAAAAGAAAGGACTTTATTTAAGTGTCTAGTCTCCTAGCGCTGGAGCCCCGAAGACTGAAAACTGAAATCAAAAAATGAACGCAATTCAAATCAAATGTCGGTTTGTCGGTTGAGGAGAGGGGACAAGCCGGGTAAAAACCTCTCGGTGCTGGGTAGGGGGGCACGATGGCCTCATGGTTAGAGTGCTCGACTCCGGATTGAGTGGTCCGGGCTCGGGTCCTGGCCGGGGACATTGTGTTGTGTTCTTGGGCAAGACAGTTTACTCTCACGGTGCCTCTCTCCACCCAGGTGTATAAATGGGTACCGGCGAAAATGTTGGGGGTAACCCTGCGATGGACTAGCATCCCATCCAGGGGGGAGTAGAAATACTCCTAGTCGCTTCATGCTACAGAAACCGGAGATAAGCGTTGGCCTGATGGGCCTTTCTAGCTTTACCGTTATACCGAGTAGAGAACCAACAAACTCAACCCATACGAGGTCATATGAGGCCGAGTCTGGGAATCGAACCCGGGCTTCATTGGTGGAATACAAGGCACTGCGCTATCCCTTGCATTGTTTTCTCAGTGTATACTTAGTTTGAAATTAAATGATCACGATATAGGGAAATGCACATGCTGAGTCAATTACAAAAGCTGGAAATCAACATATATAAATATTTCTTTTCAAATCTTTGCTGATATTTCCCATTTCCCAAGGTTGATAAGGACAGGATATGATCACTTATTATCAACTGGAAGTAGGCATATGTACATATTGCAATGTGATGTTGACCAAATGGATTTTTAATGAAAACGATCTTTCTTTGTGTATGCAAAAGATGACTTAGAACAAACAAACAAACTTTTTTTTTTGTATTCGAACATCTGCTTTTTTATAGTGTGATCGTCGGTGCGGTAATTCATTTCATTGCGGCCAATCGATCAAAGCCTTTCGCTGCAAGTATTCGTGGTTTTCCTGTCGCCATGTTCAACAACACAACATGTTCTGGGACATTTTCCAAGAATTTCTCCTCTTCTTCCTGCGACAATGCGGATTGTGCCAAGAAATCTGAACCCCCTTACTTTTATGCAGGCTCAATATCCTGTTTCCTTGCAATCGCTGTGTTGTCGCCAATGGCAGTGGCGGGAAATACTCTAATTTTCGCAGCTATTTGGAGAAAAATCCTCAATAGGACACCCTTTCATGTTCTGCTAAGCGGATTAGCACTTACCGATTTATGCACTGGACTCATTGCCCAGCCGTTGGTCGCTGTGTACTTTTTCATTTTTCAGTTGTCGAGGACAGACTGCAACGAGCCACGGATTGCTTATACCGCTGATCCCGTTTTCTCCGAATGTATTGCAACATATTTTATCTCTCTTAACGCCGTGATTATAACTCTCATGTCTGTGGAAAGGTGGTTACACATGACTAATCGATCCTTGGTGGCATCGTCTCGTGGATATTTTGTCCTTGCGATTTCTTTGGTTACTCCACTTCCCCTTGTTATATTAGGTGCCTTACAAAAGTCACACCCGCCTCTTGAGTTTGTATATCATGTAGGGCTTTTGACGATGACACTGTTTTGCTTGGTATGCACCTTTATTTCATATTTTGGTGTCATCCGTATTATAAGCCAACATCGACAACAAGTGCAAGCTAATATATCATCTGCTAATTTTGGTAAACCGGCGATAAATTTAGCGAAGTACCAGAAATCTGTGAAAACTATAATGTACATTTTGGGTGTTTTCTGTTTATGTTTCCTTCCGTATGCAGTTTGTCTTTCGGTAAATTTCTGTATTGAAGATATGGGTGAGGGGATATGGTTAGCATACAGTGTCAGTTTATTGTTATTGTTTTCATCTTCTTCCATTAACCCAGCCCTTTACGTTTGGAGAATGAAAGACGTTCGCAAAGCAGTAAGACAATTATTGCGCTTAAACGCCTGAAGAAAAAGGTTGAAGGCATCATATTCGTATGTCTCCTGAATGCCTTATAGGGAAAAATCGCTCGCAGAAAGTTCAGTGTTGGATTGACATGTTTTAGTAACTGTGGAAAAAGCTTGCACTTTAGAATTTCCGCAGCATTTCACCTTAATTCCTTACTGATAAATATTATAATCGAGGTAAAATCATCCAGGAGCTAACAAATTTATGAGGGAAGCAAATTTTAATGCACAAGAGAAGTACAAGAATTACATAAAGCTTTACAGTTATACTGCTCAGCATTGTAATTTCAGCCTTCTGCAAGATTCATGCAAGCACAATTCATTTCCTATTGGAGGCTGTAAACAGGAAGGAAAAAATCATCTGCCCGCGTGCCTTGGAAAAAAGCGTTGCTTTGGCCTTTGTTATCATTAACTGTTGCCCGTCATCGTGTATTTACTTGTAGTAGTGAGAACACTAAACGTTAAAGATATCGGTATTATACGCTTGCAGCATGTTCAGTGTCCGGTTGAATTTTGTTTTAAGTCGATTAAACTAAAAAGGTTTTTTTCAGCTTGCAGTGAAGCATTAACTGGATTAAATTGTTTTAAAACACGACTAAAAATACGGTTTTTATTGCATCGATGCCAATGACATAAGGCGGCGAGCTTTTGAACTGGGCAATAAGGTTTTTACTTTTGGAAACATCCTTTTTCGCTTTATCACTCATTGCTTTCATAATTCACAGTTTCTAGATTTTTGTTATTCAATAACCTTTATTCAGTTACTTATTATCACGTTGAACTGGTTAGGACTTGATCAGGTCGAAGACAAGAGAGGAGCGAGATAATGAATTAACGTCAGTTAGGCTACTTGTGAAGGTTTTATCGATATTTATCCTGGAGAGGGGACTGACTACCTCTTTGTCCATGATTTCTTGGTGGTCGTCCATTCAAAGGCGTTCGCACTCCAGTGTCAATCATTTGAGAAAAATTCTATCATACAGGCCTTAATTTATTCTAGAACATACGACACAGAATTTATCAAAGGAAATGGGACTGCAGTTTTTCTCCCGAAATTGTTTTTCAAAGATGATTTTCTGAAATTCGTTTTGCAAGGATTGTTTTCGAAATCACTGAGTTTAATAAAAAATCAGGACCTCAGAATCATCAAAGAAGCAAAGCTTCACGCATATCGTGATTAAAATCAATTACTGCAAACTGCCAGGGGCACCCAACGACCAATTTGTTGTAAAATGTATTAGAGCGGTTTTCAATTGAGTGTCGAAAGTAATTAGCGAATTACTTTGGTTTTGCATCTACTTCACTCAGTGATTGGTTCAAATTTTTCGCGCCACTTTTTCAACCAATCAGAAGTGAAACCAAAACCAATTGTGGCTCGCGCGTGCACATTTTCCCGCCTTTTGTGTCGGCTACGTGTAATTACTTCGAGTTTTGATTGGTTTACTGTATTGTCTCCGTCCTTTTTGATTGGTTAAAGTAATTACTATGGTTTTGGTTTTACGACACTCATTTGAAAACCGCTCTATTATACCCCAGTTAATGAAAATAAATG
>NC_090882.1:10843190-10844476 GCF_036669935.1 Montipora foliosa
GGTAGATACCTTGCAATCACATGCAACGAGTTGAAGTAAAACTGGAAAGTACACCATGTTGTGTTCTCCAAGGTATACAAACTCCACAGTTCGTTTCACTCTGTCGTCATCTCTTTGATGCTTTTTCACCTGATACATTGGGTGGACCGTAACGAATATACTGCCAGTCAAAAGTCTGGTACCTCATTTCTTCTTCCAAGTGCATGCGCAGAGCCTCCCCCCGGTGTGAGAGTACACTGAATCATCGGACGAGACATTATCAAGACGCAAATTCTTTCCACAGAGCGTGAACTTTCAAGATGGTGTATGAGGGATCCTTTGAGCTTTCGCTTCCGGCTCTCTGTTCTTTAGATTAAAGTGAGGCTTGTTCCATCTGAAGTGTTCATTTGAATGACTTTGTTTTTCATTTTCTCAGACTACAATGCTTACAACTTTCGCTTCACAGAAGCAAGCTTACAAGTTTCCGTTCCTGAAAATCGCTATTTGCCTTTTCATTTGTGGTTTTTTACAGTCTTGTTTTAACATATCAGGTGCTTTTCATCCCGTATTCGCAACGTCGGTTTCATAATTGTAACGATTTTTTCCGTCGACTTCTGGGATTTGATGTTCGGATAATTTACGCCCGGTTTGAGACTGTATAAGTCCCTTTTCCACCAACGTGCGGGTTTCCAATCTTTCTCGTCGCCCTTTTTCTGGTTTGGAAGGCTGAATTTCCTCAGCGCGCTGCAGGGAACGCGGGGCTTCGGCAATTACTCGAGCATTAGCACTTGAAAGGTCCTATCTGTATCAAGAAACAAATCATGTAATAAAATCCACTTCATTTCATATAAGTCCAAGGTATTTAGCCGAGCACGCGTTCTGTACCTAATTAGAGGGAGTATTACATATCAATGAAATCAGAAACAAATCATATAAAATGTTGGTTTTATTGAGGAGAGGGGAAAACCGGAGTACCCGGGGAAAAAACCTCTTCTCGCAGCTGAGTAGAAGAACCGCACAAACTCGCTTGCAAAGCACGATCGGCATTAGATTCCATCCACCAAAACCACCCTGGCAGGAGAGAGAAGCTCACCTTAGGCCTAGAAAAATTTGCTGTAGTCCTAATTACGCATAAGGTTAGCTTTTATGAATGTTTGGGATACTTTCTGTATAGATATTGTAAATGTTGTGGAGGTGGCTTGACACGAAAGTACTATGTACAAGGCGTCGCGAAGTGTGTTTGAAATTAAAACTCAAGTATCAATCTCTCTGCCAGGGTGGTTTTAATGGATGGAATCTAATGCCAA
>NC_090882.1:10849781-10859781 GCF_036669935.1 Montipora foliosa
GGAGACTATCCGTTAAACCAATCGAAACTCGAGTAATTACACGTAGCCGACACAAAACGCGGGAAATGTGCACGCGCGAGCACCGATTGGTTTTGGTGTCACTTCTGAGTGGTTGAAAAAATGGCGCGAGAACTTTGAACCAATCACTGAGTGATAGTAATCATAAACCCAAAGCAAATTCGCTAATTATATTTCGACACTGAATTGAAAACCGCTCGAAGAACGACGTTGATAACGTGCTGTTATATTTATGAGATGGATCATCTGGGGCGGGCACGAAAATGCAGTTAAACAATACAGCTGATTGTTCTGCGTGGGACAAAGAATAATAATAATATACATAGCACTTGTGATGTACTACGATCCATTACACTAGTTTAAGTTATAGATTATTCTTAAGTCAGGACATTTTAGATGAACGCTATAAGTACACGCTATAGAATATTGGTGGCAAAGCTTGAAAAAGTAATGCTTGACCTGGGATCGGGGTTTACTGTTTGGAAACCTATCAAAGAAGTCAGTTACAAGGCATCCGTAAGCTTTTTCTTTAGTCGGGAGGAAGCCCTACCACATTTAAATACATCCTTCCTTGCACGTCTTTGGGCCCAAATCAGCATTAGGTGGGCTCTTGGGTAGACCACCCTAGTACCAGGGGGCCATCACAAGTCAGGCCGGCAGCACCGCATTCCTCGGGCATCGCACTTTGTGGCTTCCAGAAGAAGGTCGTGATGTGGCGTACAATTATGGTTGTCACGACTGACAAGACGGACAGAGCCCCTCCCCTGTCGCACGCACAGGGGTCACTATGCTATGAAGCAAATAAGACGTCAAAACTCCTCATCATACCAACAAGCCAATTATTGAACCTCTTTTAAATGAAAAGTGCCACTACTAGATAAATCAGGCATGGCCATAATTAAAAAAAAATACTTCCTCCCCAGGGTTGGGTGAGGCTTCCTCAGGGACAATGGCCACATTGGTTACACCTAAACATTGGATATCAAAGAATCTTGACAGGCAGAAGGCAGACGGAAAAAAAGCCAAAGGAAATTTAAAAGGAAAAAGTCTCTTACTGGTCAAATTAATTCAAAATTTGATCTTCTCCCCAGGTCATTAATTATTTATTATTTATTTACTATTTATTTATTTATTATTTGATTTAGTGAAATAGTGCGTCTCTTGTTTGTTCTGTTGTGTGTATAGATGTCTGGCATACTCTTATGATGACTAAGCAGGTCTAGTTGTCTAACTAGAAAACCTTACGGTTTATTTAGATGCTTAGCATTTCCCTGTATATAAAACTTTATTCTAGTATCTGAGTAACTGTCTAATTTCTCATTCCTCTTTTTCTAATATTAGAAAACATTGTAATGGTCTATATACGAATGGAAATGTAAATAAACTATTGTTGTTGTTTGCTAGTTGGTTGTTGGTTAAAAAAAATGCACGTGCTCTATTTCCGGCGGAAGCTGCATCCGCTTCCTCGCTTCTTCGAGTTAGGGTATTTAAGTAAGCGTATCATTCCTAAGTATTTCATAAATGAATCAAGAACGCAATCTTTCTTTAGGTACGTAGTGAACGGTGAATCTTGTTTTTGGATGGCCGAGGGTCAGCAACGACCCAGCAATGTCGTTAACAGCCATGTAAGAAAATCTTTATATCGGAAAAAACTGACAAACAATTTGACCAACGTTCATATTTAAATCGCCTTCCTTTAATATTTTTGCTACAAACCTTGGATAAAGAGGGAATCGATTGAAGTAAAATGACACTGTAACCTAGGGATATTCGTTGCCATTTTTCTTTCTCTTCTCAAGTGTTTGTGGTTTTAAGGCATATCCTTCGGAGGAAAAAAACAACCACAAAATAAACGGTTTTTAATTCTTTCCTCTTTTAGAGACACAACAAGCGTTGACAAACAAAAGGGAAAGCAACTTTATTTAAGTGTCCAGTCTTCTAGCTGCGCTGAAGAAGCGCAAATCAAATCTTGGGTCTTTGAGGAGCGGGGAAAAATGGAGGTACCCGAAGAAAAACCTCTCTCTTGATCTCTAATTGGCTCACCGCCCCCCGCAATTTCGGTTATCAGCTCATTTACTGTATGACCAAATATGGAAACTGATTGCGTCAAGTGTTGCCAAGATGGAAACTTATTGGCTTTAATTTCCAAAGTTTCCAAGCGTTCAAATTGTTATGAAAATATCAATAAATCAATTATTCCCAGTTGCGGCTTGTTCAATAGACCTTATTCATAAATTGAGGTCAATTTATACATTCTTTTGTCCTAAGTGCAAGTTAGCCTACCAAGCCATCGATACCATACATTGAATTGAAAATAATTTGTGCTCTAAATGAGGCTTGTAGGCTGAATTTGCAATTGGAGGAAAAGAATATAATGTAACCGCCATTTACGAATAAGGCGTCTATGCACAGACTGGTTATAGCCAACGTCGGCACTGCGCGCCTCGTTGGCTGGTTTGTCATCTCATATATCCGGTGTTTCCACCAAAACAGCTCTTGATTTTTTTGGATGATGAAATGCTTAAGTATGTATACAATCATTTTTTGAATTTTTCTGTTTTTTCGAATGGCAGTATCTTCAGCTGGCCTTCGGATTGGTTTCCTCAAGGGTGCTGTTGTTTTTACAAGCCTGCGAATTGTGAAATCTCCAATATGTTATTTTCAAGCTCTGACGCTATCCATCGTAGTAAGCACCCGAAAGGCTACGCATTGCCTTCACATTGACTTCCAAAATTCTTATAAAGGGGGTTTGTCCCACTTGTGATTTGTTCTCCACATAATGTGCGCCTTTCTCCATAATACCCTCCCTGCCTTCCAGTGTAAGTGATTTAATTCTCAGGGGATTATTTGCCGCATTGATCATATAATGCGTCGATCGAAATGGCACTAAATGTGATAGGCACTCTGATTTTTGTGTTTTTTTCTTGGCAATTTAAAAACGTAAGTATTAAGCATTGTATAGAATTGAATGACGCATCGTTGGAAAGAAAATCGTTTTTGAAACTTGCTATAAATTAAATACCAGGCTTCGCATATCAATAGGCAAATGAATCGTATGAAAATCAAAATAGTGTCGCAGCTGAATTATAAAAAAATGTAAACAGCACATATTTCATTTCAAAAGTCATTTCGAACTGGTTTACATTTAGGATAAACAGGAAATTTATAAAGGCCTTACCTACCACAGTCATCTACTTCGTTTAAATCTTTGCCTGTCTGTCCGCGAGTTCCTTTTCAGCTAGTAAAAAGTCGGTGCTTTGAATACTTAGCAGAGAATAACAGTATCAAATCACTCTTTTCAAGAGACAAAGTTTAGCAGGTGAAGCTGCCTTTGTTGCTTTGCAAGAGAGAATTCTTATTTCCCCACCTGTAAAGACAGGTATTTTCCACCACATGGCGTTACCGGATTAAGATTGAAAACAGCTTACAATTTCATCGTATAGCCTTAAAAATTAAGTTATTCAGAACTGTACAGTGAACTGGAGTGGTGAATTTACTTATCTTCAGCAAGTTGTGTCTGTTCTCTGTTTTGTCTACGTAATAAAATCGAGGAACCTTTATAGTACTTTGGGTAACAGAAGACTTTTCATAGGAATCTATTTCCTGCCCATATTCTGACTCAATCCTTTATTTCACTTTCGACGCATTCAGGAAGCTCTACAAGCAAATTGACTCATGACATTCAAGCAAAAGCTCATGTAGAAGTGAAACATATATAAGCAATGAACTCTCGGTCCCAGTTTTCATCTTCCAACAACAAATTTTCTAAGGTGTAACCAAAACCACAGTCTTTACTTATTAGGACTGATTCAGTGGCCTTTTCTCTTAGAAAATGTAAGTTAGCCGTTTGTTCTGCACCCAATTAAGCAAAATATGATCGTTTTAGCTTTCCGAAAAACGAAGTGATTACATCTCTTCACATGATAAGTTTCACGTGTAGCAAATTGAATGCACCTCTTCAGTATAACAATATACCTCAAAACAGCTTTGAAAAACTTGGTCTTTCCGAACTTACTGAGACGAGTCGGAGGCTTCAGTTCTCATCAGCTTACCCACGAACGGTTCTTTAGCTACGAGGCTATCATTTGACTGATTTTAATCAGTTAGCATTTCGTGGGTTCCGTGCTATCCTTCTCTTCCCACGTCTTTGCAACGATAACGTCTAGTTATTTATACCGGACAGACACCTCTTACGCTTACTGGAGGCCTATTTTATTCTCCTATTGGCTGTTGCAATAATGACTTAAAAGATACTTCTTCAAAACAGCTTTTCGTTTATGAAAGCCTTTATCATAAAGAACAAGATTCAATGATTTCCGTCAGCTTTCCGACTCGTATCAGTTTCCTTTATATGTCTTTTGCTGCACATGCCCTCTTGCAGTTTCATGTTGGACAATGTTAGCATAGTTTTAGCAAGCAAATAAGTGCACGTTGTTCAAGCTGGACTTCATATTTGCCTCGTAGTTTCTTAACTTAATACTCACAGAGAAGGGCAATACTTATGACATAACTACCACTAATCTCTTCAATGTCTTGGCAGTCAGTCTACACCGAACCAGTGATTTTCAAGTCTGTTGGAAATATGTAGATATCGTTCGTGTATACATAACAGCATTTGTTCCCATTTTGTTCATGTTATTTTTGTTTGTGTATATGTCAAAAACATTTATTATATATATATAATATATATTTATTATAATTACTTGTATAGGAAAGGAAAAATTAAAACATTAAAACACTACAGAACTGTTTCGAAAGGGCCTGATGGTCCTCTCTCGTCAGGTGCATGAAACACTGACTGACTAACGTTCCTTTTATAGGTTGATGGTTCAAGCATGCCTTATCAAATATTTAGTTGCGTGACGGCACGCACTCGCCAGCTCGTTCCTTTTGTTCAGGGTGCCCGCTCCCGGTTTACATATAATGTAGAATTTTTCTGTTATGCAAAGATTACATCTCTTTGTTACATTTGAATAAGGCCTGGCGCGAGCCATTACTTTCCAGGTTACAGCAAATTCCGTTTTGGTGTGTTTTAGGGACCAGATGTGTTTACTCAACTCGGTTGCGTTCCTTTTGTTCTCATTCCTAAATGAAGCCGTGTGGTTTCGGAATCTTGTTTGAATTGATTCGCGGTAAGTCCGATGTATGTTTCCTTTCCCATGGAGCTTTCAACTGTGCCTTGGTAGACCACGTTTTGGGTTAAGCAATCACCACTTAACGGACAAGAGTGTTTGTCTCTGCAATTGCATGATTTTTCATGTGATTGAGAATTATTCACGAGGGAGGACTTGTTGTGGGCACTGATTTTCTTTCCAAATTTGTCATGCACGAATAGCTCACTTTCAAAGTGTTTCTGATAAAGATTTTTCTTAGCGGGTGCCCTGGTGAAAAGGATTCTTTTACGATACGTAAAAATTTCTTTCCCACGTTAGTAGCCACGTATATTTATTATATTTATATTGATAGTGATCAATTATAGAGAGAGAGAGAGAGAGAGAGAGAGAGAGAGAGAGAGAGAGAGAGAGAGAGAGAGAGAGAGAGAGAGGAGAGAGACAGAGAGAGAGAGGAGAGAGAGGAAAGTTACGGGAAACTCAACACTGTTCAACTTCTAGGGAAAACTTTAATTGCCCTGAGCGGGATTTGAACCCACGTCCCCCTGATCACTAGTCGGGTGTGATGACCACTGCACTATCAGTGTTGCCATGCTGGCAACATGGCTGATTGATCACTTAATGTGTGGCATTTACGTGGGACTCCCTAAGGGCCAGTTTTTCTATGTGATAACGCTGGATCAACATGTGATTCACAGGCGGACAAGGGTAATTAATGTAAAGAGTCAGTTAAGTAGATCCCTTGAGCCAACAACGTGTCACCCCCAGGAGGATCGCAAATGAATTCACAGTCCATGTTGAGGAGAAATTGAGACAAAGTTAAGGGAAACTCCACAATGGACAACTTCTGACGAAGTTCGAAAAACTGTAATTGTACCGAGCGGGATTTGAACCCACGTCCCCCTGATCACTAGTCGGGTGTGATGACCACTGCACTATCAGGACAACCATGCTGGAAACATGGCTGATTGATCACTTAATGTGTGGCATTTACGTGGGACTCCCTAAGGGCCAGTTTTCTATGTGACAACGCTGGATCAACATGTGATTCACAGGCGGATCATCGGGCACAATCAATATCTTTACGATTCAGAAGGGAAGTGGAATAAGCCTCGTTTAGGGAAGAACCAAGAAAAACAAACCGTCTGGAATAAAAAAAAAGAATTAACTTTTCTCGTTATTGCAGTGTTATGCGTGTGAGGTGTCAACGACTTTTGTGCCCTGTATGGGGCTCTTCATGTATTGCATTGGCTTGCAGTAGTGTTACACTTGCAAGGAGTTGTCATTCGACAGCATCTCCTTTTGATCTACACATTACTACTGTATTTTGCCTTACTTGCTGTCATCTGATCAACAAACGAGATGCCCCTCCTGGATTCTAAAGAAAAAAGAAAGGACTTTATTTAAGTGTCTAGTCTCCTAGCGCTGGAGCCCCGAAGACTGAAAACTGAAATCAAAAAATGAACGCAATTCAAATCAAATGTCGGTTTGTCGGTTGAGGAGAGGGGACAAGCCGGGTAAAAACCTCTCGGTGCTGGGTAGGGGGGCACGATGGCCTCATGGTTAGAGTGCTCGACTCCGGATTGAGTGGTCCGGGCTCGGGTCCTGGCCGGGGACATTGTGTTGTGTTCTTGGGCAAGACAGTTTACTCTCACGGTGCCTCTCTCCACCCAGGTGTATAAATGGGTACCGGCGAAAATGTTGGGGGTAACCCTGCGATGGACTAGCATCCCATCCAGGGGGGAGTAGAAATACTCCTAGTCGCTTCATGCTACAGAAACCGGAGATAAGCGCTGGCCTGATGGGCCTTTCTAGCTTTACCGTTATACCGAGTAGAGAACCAACAAACTCAACCCATACGAGGTCATATGAGGCCGAGTCTGGGAATCGAACCCGGGCTTCATTGGTGGAATACAAGGCACTGCGCTATCCCTTGCATTGTTTTCTCAGTGTATACTTAGTTTGAAATTAAATGATCACGATATAGGGAAATGCACATGCTGAGTCAATTACAAAAGCTGGAAATCAACATATATAATATTTCTTTTCAAATCTTTGCTGATATTTCCCATTTCCCAAGGTTGATAAGGACAGGATATGATCACTTATTATCAACTGGAAGTAGGCATATGTACATATTGCAATGTGATGTTGACCAAATGGATTTTTAATGAAAACGATCTTTCTTTGTGTATGCAAAAGATGACTTAGAACAATCAAACAAACTTTTTTTTTGTATTCGAACATCTGCTTTTTTATAGTGTGATCGTCGGTGCGGTAATTCATTTCATTGCGGCCAATCGATCAAAGCCTTTCGCTGCAAGTATTCGTGGTTTTCCTGTCGCCATGTTCAACAACACAACATGTTCTGGGACATTTTCCAAGAATTTCTCCTCTTCTTCCTGCGACAATGCGGATTGTGCCAAGAAATCTGAACCCCCTTACTTTTATGCAGGCTCAATATCCTGTTTCCTTGCAATCGCTGTGTTGTCGCCAATGGCAGTGGCGGGAAATACTCTAATTTTCGCAGCTATTTGGAGAAAAATCCTCAATAGGACACCCTTTCATGTTCTGCTAAGCGGATTAGCACTTACCGATTTATGCACTGGACTCATTGCCCAGCCGTTGGTCGCTGTGTACTTTTTCATTTTTCAGTTGTCGAGGACAGACTGCAACGAGCCACGGATTGCTTATACCGCTGATCCCGTTTTCTCCGAATGTATTGCAACATATTTTATCTCTCTTAACGCCGTGATTATAACTCTCATGTCTGTGGAAAGGTGGTTACACATGACTAATCGATCCTTGGTGGCATCGTCTCGTGGATATTTTGTCCTTGCGATTTCTTTGGTTACTCCACTTCCCCTTGTTATATTAGGTGCCTTACAAAAGTCACACCCGCCTCTTGAGTTTGTATATCATGTAGGGCTTTTGACGATGACACTGTTTTGCTTGGTATGCACCTTTATTTCATATTTTGGTGTCATCCGTATTATAAGCCAACATCGACAACAAGTGCAAGCTAATATATCATCTGCTAATTTTGGTAAACCGGCGATAAATTTAGCGAAGTACCAGAAATCTGTGAAAACTATAATGTACATTTTGGGTGTTTTCTGTTTATGTTTCCTTCCGTATGCAGTTTGTCTTTCGGTAAATTTCTGTATTGAAGATATGGGTGAGGGGATATGGTTAGCATACAGTGTCAGTTTATTGTTATTGTTTTCATCTTCTTCCATTAACCCAGCCCTTTACGTTTGGAGAATGAAAGACGTTCGCAAAGCAGTAAGACAATTATTGCGCTTAAACGCCTGAAGAAAAAGGTTGAAGGCATCATATTCGTATGTCTCCTGAATGCCTTATAGGGAAAAATCGCTCGCAGAAAGTTCAGTGTTGGATTGACATGTTTTAGTAACTGTGGAAAAAGCTTGCACTTTAGAATTTCCGCAGCATTTCACCTTAATTCCTTACTGATAAATATTATAATCGAGGTAAAATCATCCAGGAGCTAACAAATTTATGAGGGAAGCAAATTTTTAATGCACAAGAGAAGTACAAGAATTACATAAAGCTTTACAGTTATACTGCTCAGCATTGTAATTTCAGCCTTCTGCAAGATTCATGCAAGCACAATTCATTTCCTATTGGAGGCTGTAAACAGGAAGGAAAAAATCATCTGCCCGCGTGCCTTGGAAAAAAGCGTTGCTTTGGCCTTTGTTATCATTAACTGTTGCCCGTCATCGTGTATTTACTTGTAGTAGTGAGAACACTAAACGTTAAAGATATCGGTATTATACGCTTGCAGCATGTTCAGTGTCCGGTTGAATTTTGTTTTAAGTCGATTAAACTAAAAAGGTTTTTTTCAGCTTGCAGTGAAGCATTAACTGGATTAAATTGTTTTAAAACACGACTAAAAATACGGTTTTTATTGCATCGATGCCAATGACATAAGGCGGCGAGCTTTTGAACTGGGCAATAAGGTTTTTACTTTTGGAAACATCCTTTTTCGCTTTATCACTCATTGCTTTCATAATTCACAGTTTCTAGATTTTTTGTTATTCAATAACCTTTATTCAGTTACTTATTATCACGTTGAACTGGTTAGGACTTGATCAGGTCGAAGACAAGAGAGGAGCGAGATAATGAATTAACGTCAGTTAGGCTACTTGTGAAGGTTTTATCGATATTTATCCTGGAGAGGGGACTGACTACCTCTTTGTCCATGATTTCTTGGTGGTCGTCCATTCAAAGGCGTTCGCACTCCAGTGTCAATCATTTGAGAAAAATTCTATCATACAGGCCTTAATTTATTCTAGAACATACGACACAGAATTTATCAAAGGAAATGGGACTGCAGTTTTTCTCCCGAAATTGTTTTTCAAAGATGATTTTCTGAAATTCGTTTTGCAAGGATTGTTTTCGAAATCACTGAGTTTAATAAAAAATCAGGACCTCAGAATCATCAAAGAAGCAAAGCTTCACGCATATCGTGATTAAAATCAATTACTGCAAACTGCCAGGGGCACCCAACGACCAATTTGTTGTAAAATGTATTAGAGCGGTTTTCAATTGAGTGTCGAAAGTAATTAGCGAATTACTTTGGTTTTGCATCTACTTCACTCAGTGATTGGTTCAAATTTTTCGCGCCACTTTTTCAACCAATCAGAAGTGAAACCAAAACCAATTGTGGCTCGCGCGTGCACATTTTCCCGCCTTTTGTGTCGGCTACGTGTAATTACTTCGAGTTTTGATTGGTTTACTGTATTGTCTCCGTCCTTTTTGATTGGTTAAAGTAATTACTATGGTTTTGGTTTTACGACACTCATTTGAAAACCGCTCTATTATACCCCAGTTAATGAAAATAAATGTTA
>NC_090882.1:10864781-10874781 GCF_036669935.1 Montipora foliosa
ACCTTGCATCACATGCAACGAGTTGAAGTAAAACTGGAAAGTACACCATGTTGTGTTCTCCAAGTATACACTCCACAGTTCGTTTCACTCTGTCGTCATCTCTTTGATCCTTTTCACCTGATACATTGGTGACGTAACGATATACTGCAGTCAAAAGTCTGGTACCTAATTTCTCTTCCAAGTGCATGCGCAGAGCCTCGGTGTGAGAGTACACTGAATCATCGGAAGAGACATTATCAAGACGCAAAGTCTTTCCACAGAGCGTGAACTTACAAGATGGTGTATGAGGGCTCCTTTGAGCTTTCGCTTCCGGCTCTCTGTTCTTTAGATTAAAGTGCGGATTGTTCCCTCTGAAGTGTTCATTTGAATGACTTTGTTTTTCATTTCTCAGACTACAATGCTTACAACCTTCGCTTACAGAAGCAAGCTTACAATGTTCCGTTCCTGAAATCGCTGTTGCCTTTTCATTTGTGGTTTTACAGTCTTGTTTTAACATATCGCAGTTTTTCATCCCGTATTCGCAACGTCGGTTTTCATAATTGTAACGATTTTTTCCGTCGACTTCTGGGATTTGATGTTCGGATAATTTCCGCCTGTTTGAGACTGTATACGTCCCTTTTCCACCCACGTGCTGGTTTCCAATCTCTCTCGTATGCCCTTTTTCTGGTTTGGAAGGCTGAATTTCCTTCAGCGCGCTGCAGGGAACGCGGGGCTTTGCAATTACTCGAGCATTAGCACTTGAAGGTCCTATCTGTATCAATAAACAAATATACAGTAATAATAATCACTTCATTTAATATAAGTCCCAAGGTTATTTAGCCGAGCACGCGTTCTGTACCTAATTAGAGAGACTACATATCAACTGAAATCAGAACAAATCAGATAAAATGTTGGTTTTTGAGGAGAGGGGAAAACCGGAGTACCCGGGGAAAAACCTCTCGCAGCTGAGTAGAGAACCGACAAACTAGCTTGCAAAGCAGATCGGCATTAGATTCCATCCACCAAAACCACCCTGGCAGAGAGAGAAGCTAACCTTAGGCCTAGAAAATTTTCTTTAGTCCTAATTACGCATAAGGTTAGCTTTTATGAATGTTTGGGATACTTTCTGTATAGATATTCTAAATGTTGTGGAGGTGGCTTGACACGAAGTACTATGTACAAGGCGTCGCGAAGTGTGTTTGAATTCAACCTCAAGTCTCTCTCTCTCTGCCAGGGTGGTTTTAATGGATGGAATCTAATGCCAACCTGCAAAGCAGGCGTATTGTTGTTTTGGTAAGAATTATCGGCAGACATCTTGGATAGCGAGACTAACAGAGGCCCGAGGCGAGTCAAAATGGCGGCCCATTACGAACAAGCGTACGCCTCCCAAAAAACGCCTGCTCTGCAGGCTACCAACAAAGTCAACCAATGCAGTGCGGGAATCGATCCACATTGTTGGAAGGCCAGTGGTCTCAACTTTGCGCCAGCCCTGCTCTCCTCTGCTCTCTAAGAAGAAATTATATAATTAGAAAAAGAGGCTGATCGCAGTCGAAAAAGCTCTTTTCTCAATATCTTCTACTGTTAGTATGGCAGGGGTGGGCACCACTCCAATCTGTTGCATGAAAAACATGCTGATTCACATTTACCGACCTCAAATGCACGGGGGGCTCGGTTGACTATGGAGAGCACGTTCTGGCATTCGAAGCCAGACAGCTTGGATACTGTTCGCGAGTGATATCCACTACACTACGCGGCCCGGCCTAAAGTTATAAGAGAAAAACATCGAAAAAGGAACAGACGAGAAAAAAACCATAAACCCAAGTCAGTAGGTCATGATATTCAGTCTATTCTGATCCATAAGTTGTTGTTTGCTTAGCGACCTGACTGACACTGGCTGCGTGGCAGCAGACCTCCAGACCATACTGCCTTTATCATGAAAATAGCATTGTTGTCACGCTTATTAGTCCCACTCAGGTTAAGAATTTTCTGTCCGTGTTTGGGTCCATTTCCATCGCTAGGGATGAAACTATGCATTTCACGGCTATAAAGATAGCATAATTAAGTGAAGTGCGATAGCCCGGGTGTGTGTAGTTCCTGAGAAGGATTGCCAGTTTAGGATGACATTGACTGACGTTTGATACCAGAGCGGAAGTCATCTTCAGAATCAGAAAAAGATGACTCCGCTCAGGTTGTCAAAACGTCATTCGCTGTTATCCTAAACAGTCGCTCTCAAAACTACACTCACCCGAACCATACACCTTATTCCAAAATGGCCGCTGATTTATGCGCATACTAATTGGCCCTTGTTGCCTAGTTCAAGATAAAATATTCTTTTGAATTTGGAGCTTAAAAACCAGGCAAGAAGGGCTAATTTGAATGCCAACAAAAAAAATATTAAGATGGTAGCCATTTTGGAATAAGGCGTATTGTACTTCACTTAATTATGATATGACGCCCGGGTTCCAACCATTTACAATAAAGATAGCACTAAAAATTACCCTACAGTAGATATCGCTATATTTAGGAAAGTGGTCAAAACTACTACACTCGAACAGGACCCACCAAACCACAAAATAGATGGTGGTGGTGTCTGTACCCCCCTTGCTTAACGTCAAAAGATGGTGTCTATATTGCATAGCCACCCCTCTATCCAGCAGTAAAAGATTACAGTGAGATTCAAACCTCACTTTTCTTGTTTGTCTAGTAATGCCGACTCTTGCTAGCTGAATATTCCTGTGTCAACTCAAATTTAAAAGCCAATAAAATGTTGTCGCTAATGTCCATGTGATAAGTTCGAAGATAGGTGGTGTCTTTGAGAACCCCCTACCCCAAAGGTGGGTCCTGTTCGAGCAATGAGATTGTGTCAAAACAAGGTATCCGGCAGCCTCGTTTCCAGTTATGGACCATGCAGCTCAGGCTACAAGCCGAGACGGAATTAGAGAAGATTAAGAGCTACGCCATGTTCAACACCAGAATGAGCTAACACACAGTGAAATAAGAAACAACTACCATGACTTACATTTTCCTTGTCATTGCAACCAGATTGGCTTGTGAGTTTCCGTTGGCTCTGCTGTTTTGGGCAACGTTCTCTATCGAGTGCTGTCATGTCTGATTGATGGCGCTTTTTTGTTGGAATTCTTTCATTACGCCTCGGCTGGCACACTGACAACGCTGGTTTTTGTCGCTTTCGCATATGCTCGGGTATTTGCTTACTGATGTAAGAACTATTTTCCTTTTCACTTTTTAGCATCTGTTCAGCCCTGTTTATCACATTTTTGCTATTCGGAATTCTAGAAGGAACTACAGTCACTTGATTTTTAACGAAAACATCATCCTCCGCTTGAGAATTCTCCTCAATTTGAGCTCCATGAGAAAAAATCCTCTCCTTACAAGTTCTAGGGCCAGGGTCCCCGCAAGTTAAGTTTTGTTCCGAATATCTCCGTTCCTGCGCGTGCGCAGCGCCAATCGAAAACCTTGAACGCAATCGTGCCCGTAATTTTAGCAGGTTCTCAGAGGCGGCGATGCTTTTCCGTGGTTTTGCTATTTTGTTGTTGCATGTGCTTTCATTTTCCTGGGCATGAAGAGCATTACGCGACACTGAAATACTATTCACTGGCTCTTCCGTCGTGGTTGAAGCTGGAATATTCTCTACCTTGTTTGGTCGGTTGTCAGTCAAACAAGAATGTTCCTCTGGTTTGAAAGTGTTGTTACATAACAGCTGTTCGTCGCCCAACGACTTTACTCTTTGAGCTTTTCCGAAACCATTTGGATCACGATTGACATCTTTGTTATCCCTTTGAGAGCAATTTGAAACCGACCTCGACGAGGCATCGTATACGCCAGAAGCAACGCTGTCGACTCGCTCGCGCTCACCCAGAAGGAATCGTTTCACGTAAGGCTGCATGGCAGGCACATAAAGTATTTGTTTCGCCGAGGGCCTATCTTCAGGGTCTTTTTGTAACAACACGGAAACCAGGTCCTCAAGGAGAGGTCCATAAACCCTAAAAGAACATTTTCGTCGTCAATTTAAGGTTTAATACCACTATATACAAAAACCACTTTTGTTTCTCACAATTTCAAAAAAGTGTTTGCAGAAAAAATATTTGTCAGTGATTTCTTACTGTGAGTGCATTTTTAATGGTCGGTCTGAACTTAACGGTTGACTAGTAGTAAATATTGCAGTGAATCGAGGGGAGTAAAAAAATTTCGAGTTTTGGTTTCCAACCTATGTTGTTCGTTCAATTTCTAGTCGATCCACTGACAGTGGATTATTATTGGAAAATACAGTTTCAAGACTTGAAGAAAAGACAATTGACATTAATAGTAATGTAAATTTAGTTAATATTTTGAGCGATACTGAGATCGTGCCACAACAGAGCAAATCGGCTAACTCATGTACCCAATTCAAATCTCTCGGGGTTAAGATTCTTTGCATATTCTATTTGCATTAAAATGTCGCACATTTACACGATATGGAAATATCTGGGACAAAACGTATTAGTCCCAAAGGGTTTGAATTCAATGTTGTACCCAACAACGTTGGAGTTAGCCGATTTGGTCTATAAACTCTTAAATTAGGAAATGAAAAGGTAGAGATATTTGCGGCGAACGTTACCAAGTGACACTATTTGTGAGTGGTAGCGTTCGGGCTCGAGCCCGCGCGCAGCCGAACATGTGACCCGAAACCTTGGTAAAAACTCTAGATATAGTCCGTCTGCGCAACAGCTCCCATAAGCTATTGACCCGTAGCCCTTCCGGGCTACGGGTCTAATTGTTAATTAGCAAGGCATAATCGGAATGACAATGGTTCTTTTGTCCTCCGCCTTTTTAGTCCAGTATACCCCGCAGTTTTGCCAGGGATTTCTATGTCGCTGTCTGATTGGCTAGATTCTTATGCACTCTGTGATTGGACATTACTCACTCAACAAATCACGCGATCCTTTTACTCTCGAAACCCACAATGGCGATTGAAGGTGAAAGGTGGCAAAGAGCGTTCACAGTCCAAAAGATTGATTGTCTCCGATCTGAGCAGGAAAATTCGCTGCGGGAATTTCTTGTATCGAGAAATATTGGTTGGTTACTGTGAAAATCCGAAAACCGTGAACACTACAAATATTTTTGAAATTTTATTGCGTTTCAACTAAAAGGCCAAGAAAACTAAACCGCAACCAGTAACGGTAATTAGTTTGTCGTTTCATGTCGCTTCTGATTGGTTGCTGCACGATAGGAAATGTCAAAACCAAGTCAACGTGTTCACGTTTTTCGAATTCGCAAAATACCGGTAATTTGCCTACGGGCTAGGGCAAATGTCAATTTCTCAATTTCAGCGTTTGCGTCGAATTGTTTCCATCCCTTCGCAACCAATACCCTTTCGTGACTCTTTTCTATAACGCGACGACATAAATTGCAATAAACAAAAGAATTAAACATCACTGTTAAAATGCAAAGACCTTTTTCTGGCATGCAAATGACAGATGCAGCGTGACGTATCAAGAAAGTAAACGTCGAAGCAGAAAGGGATACAGAAAGAATAACTATACTGGCGGTTTGGTCCGTCTGCGACGTAGGCTATGGGGCCCAGAGAGGCGTGCGTTTTTTGAAAGCCACGATACCTTTCGGGCGTGTCTCGGTCTCATGACTTCTACATCTTCACCCCGAAGTCGTTTCACGGCAAGATATTTTGCTTAAAACGCGCTTTGAAACTAACGAAATCTCTGTTTCGTAAATGGATTTTAAGTGCAGTGACTTTCGACTAATGAGCCGTTCGTCTTAGGTCGTTTGACGAGTGCCAAGGTTATCGAGACTGTGTGCAGACAATGTGTTGCTTGCATGGTTTGCAACCAATCTCTAGAGACACAGATAACAATGCTGAAATGTACAATAGTCCATTTTTTACAGTTGTGTGCTTAGTTACCTGGCCTATGAATGATACTGAGGCTGGAGTTGACCTTGTTTTGATAGAAACCTCACTGCTTCTCTTATGTAAATTCTTACTAATTACATGACAACAACATCATCAACATAAGAAAAGGAGGAAGGTCTGTATCATAACAAGGACAACACAAGCCTCACTTTCATTTAAAGGCCAGGTAACTAAACACACAACTGTAAAGAGATCCATCGTTTGTGGACGAAGAAAAGGAGCTAATGAGAAATCTTTTGTTTCCGTCCACTAACATGGCAACGATTGCGTCACGTGAAAACCACCCATAGGCAATAACCTTTTTGGTTTTTTCATTCAGAAATCACGCAGAAATGTTCGATTCTCATAACAACTTACCTGGGAATTGGTGGATACTGCTCATGTAAAATCGTTATGACGAGAGCTGAGAAGTTGTTTGCGTTGAACGCGTGTTTGAGAGTGGCCATTTCATATAATACACAGCCAAGTGACCACATATCACTCTTATGATTGTAACTATATCCGTTTAAGGAAAAAAAATTTTAGCCAGAAAAGCTCGAGATACACTGAAGTTTCTGAAAAAGAAGCAGTAACCCATAATTTTATTTCCTATTACTTGCAAAGGGGTATCCCGACCCGAGTCTGGGAATCGACCCCGGGTCATATTGGTGGGAGGCGAGTGCTCTCACCACTGCGCCATCCCTGCACCCCTTGACTTGTTAACTTGAAAATTGAATGAGCTATTTCAAAGCTATTCTCGAAGAATAGCTTGTATCTGATGAAAGGATACGGTTTCCTTTGACACATCTCAGGTGAGAGATAATATGGCGTGCCCACGGTGGTCTGCGCATGATCTAAAGTGTTATTCAACATCCGAGCAATTCCAAAATCTCCAAGCTTAATGACGTCATCCTTACTTAAAAAGATATTTTGAGTTTTAAGATCTGAAAACAAAGTTAATAAAATCATTTTGAGTTTCCTTAAAGGGGCATGATAAAATCTCTGGTATTAATCTACAGTTGACTTCTGTATCCATGATGAGCAGACCGCTGTAATTGATGGACTTCAGTAAAGCGTCAAATGTACTTAGCCTTGGGGCACTAATTGGGGATACAGTACAGATATAAAATCTTTTGGTCTTTGAGGAAAGGGGAAAACCAGAGTATCCAGAGAAAAACCTCTGGAAGCAGAGTACAGAAGCAGCAAACGTAACCCACATGACGCAAAGTCTGGGCGTCTAACCAATAGGCCACTTCCGAGTTCAAGTCTGCCTCCTCTTCAAAGCGAGTCTAAGTGCGAAGTCTTTGTGATGGTAATTAGTTCTCCTTTACATATGAATGAAAACTAATTTTCATAACAAAAACTTCGCACTTAGATTCGCTTTGAAGATGAGGCAGGCAAGAACGCGGAGATGGTCTATTCGCCATCCCTGCAACCTGCTATACACCCTTTTAGTAAGTCGAATATATGCCGTTTTCCGCTAATGACGTCGAACTCTTGCTTTCAAATTTTATTTAGAAATGTACAAAGGGCCTAAAAGCTTTTCCGATTTCTTTTCTTGTTTGAAGCCTTTGTACATTTCTGAATAAAGCGTGAGTTTGAAGTCATTAGCGGAAAACGGCATATATTACACTTATTAAAAGGGTGTATAGGCCACTTTGGAAAATACCATAATACTCTTTGTTTGTCCCCCCAAATTTTGCGTAAACATTGTTTCCAGTTTCTCCTGGGACTGACAATGATCCCAAGAGAAAACAAAAACAATGCTTTTACGAATTTGGAGGGGCAAACAAAGAGTATAATGGTATTTTCCAAAGTGGCCTATTAGACAAAAATGACAATATGAAACTGTTGTTTTACTTGAGTGGGTAAATTTAACCAAAGCGATATTTTATTTTAACAAACGTACATGCTCACCTCTATGAAGAATATTTTGTCCGTGGATGTACTTTAGGGCCAAACATAACTGTGTAAACCAGTCTAAGATTTGCTGTTACAGTTAAGAGAAGGAAATAAGCGTTTTTCGAAAAACCAAAACCCTGATTCACAGATGCATTAAAGAGATAAGATAATGATTGTCGAAAACCAAAAGCAAATTGCTTTGGCCAATCACAATCACGCACAGTTGACAATCAACTGTCGCTATTAAGACTCGGGACGCCATAATGACGAAAAATGTCGCGCGAGACTGTGCATTCCCCATCTTACGTGACATCTTTTCGTCATTTTGCCGTCCTGAGTCTTCCAGCCGTCCTGTTGCGCAATACTCCCTATTAATAGAGAAGCCGCTCTATAAAAGGCGTGGTACCTTTGGCACATGCGGATGATTTGTCAATGAACCATGGACCAATACAGAGCTAGGCGATAATTTGTTCAATAAAAAAAGCCCCTAAAGGCATTGTGTCCGTGATATCTTACAAGACGCCGTTATCTCTTGTTCTTTTTTAAAATCTCCATGCAGTCACGTTTCTGACCCTGGTAATAGGGAGCTTAAGCACGCGCGTTTTTGAGGCGCGGACGGCAACCGGAAGAGAACATTTCGAGTGCCAGGACAGCGGTGTCTCCTAGACTTTTATACTCATCATCTCCAATGGAGAAAATAAACTTAGCAATGTAAATGTGGTTGTGTGAAGACAAGTTAAAAGGGAAAACAGCTGACTTCCGGTTGCCGTCCGCGTCTCAAAAACGCGCGTGCTTAAGCTCCCTCATATCTTTTTAAGGCTTCCATCTTTGTGTTGCTGTTTGTTGATCGCCATCTTTGATTATCAGTTTCGAACAAAAACGATGTTTGAAATGACCCCTTTCATTGTGCGTCGTCGTGTTTCAGGCATACGACGGAAAATGTAAAAAAAAACGTCATTTAAATTGCAAATTCAAGTTTGTTTTTTACCTTTCGTCGTTTTATTGACCGAATGCAAAAATGGCCGCCAACAAATTATTCTTTTGTCTTGGTTGGCTCATTTGAAGAGCACAAAGAAAGTATGTGATCTTCCCTGTACATGCCGCCTCAGACGCCAAGTCCAGTGAAACGCGAAAGTGCAACTCCCAACTTCTTTTGATAGAGAGGTTTTGCACGACAGCCATGTTGCATGGCTGGAACAAAGGTAAAGGTAAAGTCTCTGTTACGGGCCTAGGAAGGCTCATCAGGCCGGCACTTATCTCCGGTTTCCGTAGCATGAAGCGACTAGGAGTATTTCTACTCCCCCCTGGATGGGATGCTTGTCCATCGCAGGGGTTACCCCCAGCATTTTTGCCGGTACCAATTTATACACCTGGGTGGAGAGAGGCACCGTGAGAGTAAAGTGTCTTGCCCAAAAACACAACACAGTGGTTGGAACAATAGATTCTTTTTCCCATGGGAACAAATGTTCTTTCTAATGCAAAACATTTTCATCGTTCCTGCCATGCAACATGGCTGTCGTTCAAAAACTCTATTGTTTTAAATTTTGTTGAAATCATAACAGAAAAGTTGAAAGAGGATTTTGCTATTTTACGATTTTTTGGTCGATTCGTATGTAAAGATCTAGGTTTTGGATCTGAATCTTGATTTCCCAATCGAAAGCACCCTGATAAAAACTTAGTTTAAGAAGAACTAATTTGAAGATATGAGGCCAAATTGCCACACCTTGAGACAAAATCAAAGCACTTGACATTCAATCTGAAACCACAATCTCAAGATTCATCACAGTTGGCTCTTTTTTAACGGGCAAAAAAAAATTTATACCATTTCTGGGAAATAGGTTCCATTTCTCTCTTTGATTCTTGTGTAAAGATCTCCTGCAACAGAGAATATGATCCCTGTCAGATAAAATCAATAAACAAAAGAATGACAACATAGCATAGACGTGGACGATAAATGAGTTAATCACAGACGATATCGCCGACTTGTAGTCGCAACTATTTGGCTAAATGTTCCAATTAGAGTTTGCGTTTTCAGTGGCTTACGGACATAGAATGCCACATATGGTAGAAAATCTTTCCAATAACTCCGATATCTAGTAAAAAGAGCAACCTCTTAAAGTTATAGTAAAGTTGTAAAATGAACTTGTCGAAAGTGAACACCTCGTTTGATCATCTGAATGATTCCTGGTCGAATGCATACGATTAAACAAACTGTAG
>NC_090882.1:10877281-10882281 GCF_036669935.1 Montipora foliosa
CTGACATTCTCTTTTTATTCAACTTACACGACGTACAATCTATTTCAGACTTCAAAGAAACATACATTTTATATATGTAGAGAAGATTCAGAATAGGCAAGGCAAAGACTTATACCTGGATCGATGGGTGCTCATGGCAGGTTCCCATATTCACTAGACTAACAAGACAAGCTCCCGGAAAGTCGAATTCTTTAGAGTATTGACATAGGGGTACCCATCAAAACAAGTAAAAGCTAACCGTCTTCACAGTGATTTTTATACCTAAATACTGTAGATCAGCGCGGCTTAGCTTAGAAACGCTATTTCTTGTTGAACTGAAGCTCTAATTTCTGCCTGTTTTCATTCTTTTTACAACAGTAAGCTTGTCATATTAAGATGGGATATTGACTCGTGTAATCCCGTATCCCGAATTTTTTCATGTATATTATTAATAAGTAATCACATGATTTTTCTCGTGCAATTTGGAATAAATAGGCACTTGTAAATTTTTTCAAAGACTACAAATTGCACTCACCCCACGGGCTCGTGCAATTTTGGTCATCTTTGAAAAAATTTCCGCGTGCTTATTTATTCCAAATTGCACGAGAAAAATCATGTGATTACCTATGCAAATACGACTGTATAACAATTCAAATTCCGTTTTCCGTGAATCTTTTTTTTCATGTGTTACCTGTGAACCATGGCAATTACCAGGTTTTACAATCACTGGCTCCTGGTTAACCAAATTTATTACTAAGACTTAGGGCCGGGTCGTATTAAAGACCAACTTTTAATTTGGCTGGCTTTAAAACGGCTGGAAAAATCAAATTGCAAGATCTGAAATAAAATTGATAATTAAAATTCACGGTCGCATTTCGATTAAGTCAATTAAGTTAAATGCAAATGCCAAACACACGAGCGAAATTTTAGCGGAAAAAGAAAGCGATACTTCTTGCTTACAAACATTGACGTCACATTTCCTTTGATATTGAAACTTGCCAACCACGGAACAAAAGAAGTTATTGTTTTGACAGCCAATTAGTTTCTGGTTGGCATATTGATAACAATGGGTGACATAACGAGAAATATGGCTGTTGACGGGCTCCTTTGTTTTTTCGAAATTTGGAAAAAATTGGTCAGCCTCACAAAGTACACCGGCGTCTGTGATGTTTTTTCCGATTTTGAAATTTTTGAAAAAGCGCAAATGAGGGGTCGCATTAGAAAAAGGGAGTGTTGACAAATTTTTGGTCCCCAGAGTAAACAAGTTTTTACTAAATCGTCTCAAATGCGACCCCGGCCACTTTCACATGGTAACTAAATTTCCGCTTTACTTCCGCCTAATTCTTATGCAACTTTGATGTACGCCAGTTCCTTGACGGAAGAGCCAAAGAGCAACAGACCAACTGATTGGTTGGTATTAGCTTAGGGAAAATTACCTGCGTATTGCATCATCAACTTTAATTCTGCTTTTCCCAAGAAACTCTGCTTCGCTATTCCGGCATTACAACTGCTCTTCCTCCCGAATGAATTTACCTGAAGAATTTTTGTAGACGAAACCCGGGTTACTACTATGGGCTCATCAATGGATTCAGTTGTCTTAGCAAAGGGACCAGCTGGTCAATATTATACTGATCTTGTGAAAGCTTGTGATGATCATTTCGCAAGGAATTACCCAGAATGTGTCAATTCAACTAATCATGGAACTGTTATGTGTCCCGCTGTTTTTCCATTTGGATACGTCGCTCCTACGGGTCAAGCTTCTGGGGCAAAAAAGCTCTCAAAAATGGAGGAAGACACCATTCGTGGTGACACTGCGGAACTAAAAATATTTCAACGGCTTGAGACGCTTGGGGAAAAGACCAGACAACCGATGTTTGTTTTGACGCAGCTGAAACTATCAGATTTTTTTAAAAATGTTGTCCGACAGGTATTTCCTGCCGATCATCCCGTTTTCAACAAAACTCTAAAAGGAGAAATCGACTTTATGATCATCCACCGGAAAATTGGTGTCATTCTTGTAGAAGTGAAGGCCAAACATGAGTTCAGCAAGAGTCTTCAAAGCGAGGCAAGAAAACAGCTTCAAAAGGGCGAGGAAATTATTGATGCCCTCTTACAAGCTGATCACAGACCGGAAATAAGCATTCCTGTTTATAAAGTCATAGCCATGCCTAATGTTGGTGAACAGTGTCGCGGTAATTCAAACTTTATTGGCCTTCGAGGGATTGATGTGCACTCTGATGACCATTTCAGTGACTGGTGGGGACGGACATTTCCCGAGAAGGACTTTGACCTCCAACAACAACAAAAACTACAACGTCTTATTTCTGTGTGTGTTTGTGAGAGGTCTGAGGTCAATTCTGCAGTGCTCTCAGGTGTTTACAAGAAGATTGATACTCAGAACTTTCTTCAAAAAAGCTACAAAAAAGGAGTCAAAGATTCCACTTGCGATGAATCCCAATTGGTATCGAAATCAGCTGAAGACGCTGAGCAGGAAATCCTATGCAAGCAGTTTTTGTTTCTGAACCCTGATCAGCTGCGTATTTGGAAAGGTGACCACCACATGTTTTTTAATGGATCATCTGGCAGTGGGAAAACGATTTTGCTCCAGTTCAAAGCTTTGAGATGCGCCAAGGCCGGCCAGCAAAAAGTGGTGGTTGTCGTCCCTCTGCCATTAACTGCAAATTACAAGCAATTTTTCTTCCAGAATTGTATTTCCTCTGAAACAGTCGATGTTCTGTCACCCTTGGAATTCTTCCACGGAAGTTACTTCGAAAGTAACGTGACAAGCCGATTTCACTTCTTCGCCGACGAGCTTCAAGCATTCCAAAATGATATACCAGACCTGTTGACGCTGTTGGAAACATTGATGGCCAGATTTGTTGATTCTGATTGTTACTGCTGGATCGCATATGATTATATGCAGAGGAATGAGAGAGCAGAATCTCAAGATGTAACAGGAGGATTAGCAGGTGGTGCTAAACTTCAGTCTCAAGTACGAAATCTGTGCGAAGTTTACAACTTTCATCACTCCCCTTGCCTCAAAACAGTGGTTCGTTCGACCTTTCAAATTTACAACTATGTGCAAGGTTTTGTTAAGACGTCCCTCGAAGATTTACTCCGGGAAGTATTGCTTTTAGATCACATCGATGAAGAGACTAAACGATCTTGGAGCACATTTGTGAAACGCTATGATGTTTCAAACCACCTCGGCCACCACATTTGTGGACCTTCCGTGACGGAGTACAAAAATGTTGATTTGGATGACATCACAGGAATAATAACCAATGAAATTGGTAAATGGACTACGAAAGATTGCCTTCATCGCGTCGCTGTTTTGGTTACCACACCTTTCCTCAAGGAAAAGTTATGTCGACTCATGACAGCGAAAGAAATCCCAGTTTGTGACGTTGGAAATCAAACAAATGCAATTGTCCTGGACTATGGAAACAAAGCTCACTCGTACGAATGGCCAGTTGTAATTGCCGTTTCATGTGCATATAATCCACGTCTCTCCGACTGTTACATCATGTTAACTCGCGCTGTAACGAGGCTAGTCGTAATAACAAATGTGACCGGGAGATAAATAACAAGGGGATAAACGATAATTGCTGGCAAGCGGTCAAGACCTATTAAATCACTAAATGAAATGCCGTGAATGCTTCACGGAATCCATTCCAAACACCGATAAACAGTATCTATGTCCACGCAAGTAATCATAATTGCTAACAATTTAGATGTTTAAAAATCTCGGGCCTTTCCCATTCATTCTGAGGATAAACATCATGGACTAACTTTGGATTGGAGTACAGTAAGACACAGAGTAAACATTTGGGCATGCGCATTAGGTGCCCGTTGCCAAACTTTTGTACCACTAAATTAAGGCACGAACAGACCATTTGAGGGATTTTTCATCCCGCCAGAGTTTCATTTGAACACTGGCAGGAAGTTCAAAGCTGTTTCTGATTGAAATAAGCAATTAGCATGTATTTGCCTGGGGCAACTAACAAATAAAGGAGTCAATAGGACTCGGCGAAAACGTCACCTCAAAATATATCTTTACACAATCTCAAGTCTTTCGGGATTATTTGATCTCGTTCACTTCGTACAATGTGAGCGAATTTTCCTAAAATTGAATTTGTACGAGCGGGTTTCAGAGTAAAAATAAGGAATAAAAGATTCACTTGTGTACGCTCACGTTGTCGTTAAACTTTCAATTTGGCGATTTCACGTTGTTATGAATAAAATGCGTGCCGCACGTGCCGCAGGTTTCTTTTTCCTCTTTTAACCAATCATATCATTGTTTTGTGGCGTTGTCGTAGCCGTAGCCGTCGTCAATCCTTGAACTCCCTAATCAGGCTGTTACGGTCTCCTCTTCATTACAGAATTTTCTAGCTTTTATTTTAGTACCGTACGCTCTGACCTTTAACTTCGAAACGATCAAAAGTATTTCCCCTATATCTGAGAAAAGCCTTTCTTTAACATCTTAAACAATTTATTTCAAGCCTTGTAGCTGTCGACGATGTCCACTTATGTATTATTTCCTGACTGTGCTCCTTAATATGCATTTGCTCATATAACCTTCTAGCATGGAAATTCGATCATCCAAGATACTCGATCGAAGCGAATCGGTTAGTTATAGCAGTTACTCAGTATACATTTACTTAAATGTCCATACTGTAAATAGAGGATATTACATGACTATGTAGGAGAATTTTAGGATCACATAGCAAGCTCTGGTATAAACACACACAAAAAAGAACTTGGCCAATATCAAGTCATCTTGGCCTCACGCTTGGTCAATAGCCCATATGTAGTAGCCTGCGTAGCAAGCGTTCGGCCGTGCGGTTTCACAGAAGAAAAAGACCAAGGTGCGGGCTTTTGATGTTTTGACCGGTCAAAACATCGAAAAGAACAGCGCGGAAACGCTTGCTACGCTACGCAATGTAGAAGAGAAGAATTGTCTCACAGCACAAAAGTATCTTTCAATGAAGGGGAAGCTCGCTTTTCTTTGGATAATCATT
>NC_090882.1:10892281-10894781 GCF_036669935.1 Montipora foliosa
TTCCTTCCAGGTTTGTTCGTCCAGTAACACAGTGGTTGTGGTTGACGAAGTTGGAAAAATGGAATTATTTAGTGAAAGCTTTGTCAATTATGTTCGTGAGCTTTTTTCGTTGTCACAAGCCACAACATTAGCCACTGTGCCTGTTACCAAACAGCGTCCAATAGCATTTGTGGATGAACTGAAAAGACGGGAAGATGTTACACTGATAGAGGTGCAGTAAGGCCGATTCCACCAATAATGGAATCTTAATAATAATTAATAATGATAGAGCACTTTTCAAACGACAATCGAAAGTAATTACACGATTGCAATTAATACGCTTAGAGATTGGTTTAAAAATCTCGCCAACCAATGAAAAGGAAAACCAAAACAAATTGCTGAAGGGGGTAGTTTCTAAAGAAACTGTGGTGCTGCGTCGGTGGGGAAGTAGTATACAAAAATTTGGTTTTATCAACGGAGTTGATAATGTAAATTGGCCACCGTACAGAGATTCTAAAAGCTGACGTTTCGAGCGTTAGACCTTCGTCAGAGCGAATCCAGATTCGCTCTGACGAAGGGCTAACGCTCGAAACGTCAGCTTTTAGAATCTCTGTACGGTGGCCAATTTGCATTATCAACTCCGTTGATAAAACCAGATTTTTTTTCAAAACAAATTGCGACTTGCACGCACGACTTTCCCTTCTCTTTGAGCAAGCTACATAGAATTAATACGAAGTTGGATTGGTTCTTTGCGCTGTTTTCACCTGCTGTGATTGGTCGAAGTAATTACTTTGGTATTTGTTTTACGACACTCAGTAATACTAATAATCGTCATCATCATTCGAAATATTTACCCAAGAAGATCCACTCATCCGGTGGTGGTTTTCATGGAGGTCCTGCCGAATCGAATTGGAATTTATAAATGTTGGTTTTTGGAGAGAGGGAAAAAGCAGAGCACCTGGAGATCCCGCCGGAGCCTGTTTGATCCTGCTACCTCCCTTACAGTAGGCCGATTCTCGTCCAACTGAGACAACCGGTCGGCATCTAGATCTCTCCCTCCATGGCAGCCCTAGGTCTCTCTGTGTTCGTTTAATCGAATACTTCATAAAAATTGGGTCTATAGCGCAATAAATGCTAAGGCGTGGTGTATCAAATGTGTATTTTTTTTTGTCTGGTACTAAGTCATAAAGTAACCGATTTGTTCAACCATCAGCTGGTTGTGAATGTCAGTGGAATTCCGATGTTTCACACTTCCAAGGGAAACAAAACGTTAGTTTGACCAATCGAATCGAACCTGATTAAGGGACTGTGCAATAATTACGTGGAGGAGGGGGGGGGGTGGGAAATGGGTGAAATATGCCCGAAAACTTAGTCCCCCCCCCCTCCCTCCCTCCTCAGCTTGTGTCGTCTTTGCATGAATTGGGAGATACCCCATGTACTTTAAATTTGTATTGCTATTAAAATTTCAAAACTTGGGTTTTCATTCTGCTAAATTATGATGCCATGTGTGCTACTATTGGGCATATTTCCTTTTCATTGAATAACATTATAGTGCTACTTTTGCAACTTTCAATTAAAGTTTCCTGTGTTATTTCTTCCTAGTGCAAATAAAGTAGCAATACTTTAACATACATAACAGAGGCATTCCTCTCCTACTGCATGCATGACAGATAGGAAAACAACAGTTCACAGATCAGGACACCTTAGAGTCCCTTACCATGTTGGTGGCACTCTTATGTAATTTTCTGGTGTAAAACAGGGGTTTAAAGAAATTTCCTTGGAAACAGTCCTTATTGCATCCAGATTCAGTTGTGGAATGGTGGACTCCGCTGAGAGTAAATGTGTCTCTTAAAAAGTTTTTTTTATTGCGTTTCTTAAATTTTAAAATAAGCAAGCAAGGTGTTTAACTTGGGTCTCAAATTTGGTGCATGACCAACCCAACTACGAAGTTTTTGTTCGAAAACTCGGGATTCTTTTTTTAAGACCGCATCCAGCAAGTGTGGTAACCCGAACTCGTTAGGTGATTCAAGGAGAGGGAACTAACTTACAAGTTACTTATGCCTTATTGATATTTTGAGTAGTTTCTACCGACAACCATCGAAGGTAACTTTGTCTTAGAAGAACTTTGCGCCTTTCATCTTGTGAAACTCTTTTGGTTGGACTGGAGGCACCTCCTATTTGTGACTAAACTTCACTGAACAAGGAGAATGCCGAGAAATAATTATGCCTTTTCGTATCTTTCTTTCCTTTCAGGTCACTAGAAGTTCACGCGATGAGTTAGTGGGTGAGGTTGTCCGCATGCTTGAAAATTCCTTTGGTGCATAACGGATTTTAATGACTGAACAAGTCAGGGTTGAATAGCTGATGGGATTACAAGTAACAGCCGACACACTCGGAACATTCGATCGCAACATCCAGATGATACCACATTTCAAGTCAACTAAACTCATCTTTAGTTATTTGCTCACATTTGACTCAGTTAGTCGTTTGGCTCGCTGTTGTTATAAGAGCGATGGATCGC
>NC_090882.1:10897281-10932281 GCF_036669935.1 Montipora foliosa
AGGCCTAAGCACTCTCGAAAAAATTTAGGTTCCATTTTGCGGTTGGGTTAACTACACTATTCACGAGATCGTGTGAAGAAGTAAGCACTCGTTTACTGATAAGCCTAAGCACTCGTTTTAGTGATTAGGCCTGAACACTCTCGTAAAATTTTAGCTTTCATTTTGCGGTTCGGTTAACTACACTAGTTTTTGAGTGATTTGATTACTCCAGCACTGGACGAAGAAAGGCGCCAATCGACCAATCCGTCCATAAAGGAAACATGTTTACTCTTCCCTGGACCAGTTGTCACCTAAAGAGCGTTTAAGCAGAGTTCACGCCGTAACTTGCGTGGAATAGCCGATGCAGAATTCTTGAAAGCCATCAAAGCATTGGAAGATGACGCATTTGTATCAGCGCGTACCTTTCGTGTTCCCTGAACAGCAAACCCTGTCACCGTTTTTGTGAAGAAGGCCCCCGACGACATAACATGGCGATCAATAGACCTTTTTACCGGGATGGGATGCCCAGGGGGCAAATTAATATGTATTTGTCCCCTGGGCATCCCATAATGGCTATTCAAAACAATAGAAATCAAAATGGCTGCCGTATCGGTAAAAAGGTCTATTCTCTGCAACAGAACAGAGTTCCGACAGCGGTAGTAGGGAACTTAAGATCTAAGACGGCGACGGCCGCGAAAACGTTCTTCAATAGTGCTAGTTTATGTTTCTTAAAGTGTTTCATGATTATTCCAGTTTGTTCAACTTCCACAAACTATCCAAACTATCCAGGAACTGAATTGGAAGGAACAGTTTTGAAACTAAGAAAGTTATAAAATTACAATGTAATGGTTTGTCTTTGGTCATTTCACGTTGCGGATTGGCAGAGAATGGGGAAGGAATGTACAAATTTAAAAGCGCACGTGCAGAGCCATTGTTTATTGTCTGATGTCGTTCTCACTGAGATTGCCGTCCTAAATCTTGAGGTCCCCTGTCTTCCATCACTCAGAGCCATCACACCTGCAATTAAACACAAGTTAGTTTCTGTGAACTTTGTTCCAGAAAACCTGTTTGAAGACAGTGACTAACATTACTATATGAACTTTGCAGTTGACATACTTGCTTTAGAATACAAACTTGTTAGACTTTATATCGTGCAGGTAATTTATTCCGGATTTCCCGATGTGGTTGCCTTTCTTACTAAGACTAGTTCCTTACTTAAGAGCAAACCCAACTTAAATAAAATTAAACAATTTTGTAGATTCAATGGGAATTTTTTTGAAATCTGCTGCTTTGTAGCGGAGTTACATAGGTCACGTTGAATTCGGCCAAGATCCCATACATTCACTGTAATCTAAGCCGTGTTTGCCCTCCAACCAAGATGGCGTCAGAAACCGTGATTGTCATTGTCAACAACAGACACAAAACACATAATAGTAATTATAAAAAGAGGTTTCGCCCAAACAATCAGCATAGCAATTGTTGTTTGAGCAATAACCAAAACGTTTTGTAGGAGATTCGTGACACTTTAAAATGAATAAACAAGTAGAGTGATATAAATTAAATATGAAAAAAGTGTCAGTAGTTTTTCAAACAAGAGTACGATCACCTGCTTCGTAATTTTCGCAAAAAAGTCCCGCTGTTTTATCAACAGAATGTAAACTGGAGAAAAACACAAGACATTTTCTCTACGGTATCTTGCAAGAGCCAAACTCTTTCTTACTGGAGAATTTTTTGTTACACAGATGTTAAAAAAATGTCTTGGTGGGTTTTCTTTCAACAGCCCCCAAAGGCCATTAAAAAAAGTGCTATCGGCACATTCTAGAATACCTAGTCTTGAAAGATATATTCAAGATAAAAAGACGGAAAAGTTTCCTCACCTTTTGTTTTACGTAGCTCTGATACGCGTGTAATTTCCCATGCAAACTGTGAAGGATGTCACTTGTAAAATGCCCCATGCGAAAGTCTTCAGTGTTGTTGATTCTAATCACGGGTTCTGGCAAGTAAAATTAGACAAGGACAGTAGCAAACTATCTACTTTCAACACACCCTTTGGCAGATACAGCTATAGACGCTTTACCTCTCAGCTTTTACCCCTGAAGTAGTTCAGAATTTTCACGTCACATTTGTTCCAGGATATTGATGATGTCGAAGTCATTGTTGATGACGTAGTTGTATGGGAGCAGGTTGTTGAGCAGGACGATGTCTGCGTTCGACAGGTCTGGACTGTTGTCGCGGACACAAACTCAGGCTTAACAGAGAAAACGCCATTTTTGTACATGTGTCTGAAACGAGTTATGTGGTTCACGTGTTAAGTGCAGAGGGAATCAAACCAGACACCCTGGAAGTGGATGCCAATCGTGGTCATGCCACGCCCAGTTGATCGTTCAGATTTGCAGAGGTTCTTGGGTATCGTAACTTACTAGTTCAAGTTTATTCCAAAAGTGTCACAGAAAAGGGCTCCCCTCAGTGCGTCTACTGCTTCCGAAAGTTGTTCAGTGGCCCCAAGGACAAGTTAAGGATGAAGCATTTACACACCTAAAGACCGAAATCGCCTCTACCACTACCCTATGGTTCTTTGACCCCAAAGAACTTGTGGGTATATCTGTTCAAAAGAAATGATTGCTGTGATTCTACAAAACGGGTGAGCACTGAGCTATGCCTCGAAAGCATTGACTCAGAGTCAGCAGAATTATGCACAATTGGAAAAAGAAATATTGGCGATGGTCTTCTGGTTGCGATTGCTTCCAATATTATCTGTATGGACAACGACGTGAAGTGACCGAAGAAACTAACCACAAACCATTAGAAGCGTCTTGAGCAAACATATACAACAAGCTTTCCTCCGGCTACAGAAGATGATATTCAGAATGAAACTTTCTGCAGTCAAAGTGAAATACACATCTGGGATTAGCGTTAATCGGCTTTCGAACGACCGGGCCCTGGTAGCTAGCGCGTCTGAGCAGATGCACTTTCCGGTCGAACTATCATGTAACCCTGATTACTTTCAAATTCACGTCCTAGAATCGAGACCGGACTCATATCTGAGACCATGCTTCGAAAGTTGACTGACAAGACTGTCAAAGACCCAGAGCTTCAGCAGCTGTAAAAGGTTGTCAAGGATGGTTGGCAACAAACCAAAGAGGAAACACCACCGGAAACCAAGCTGCATCAGAATTACAGGGATGAGATAAGCTGTGACGAGGGGTTGATGTTCAAGGGAGATCGTATAATTGTTCAACGCAGCGTCCAGAAATCCTACGTTGGATACATGCAGCTCCTTTGGGAGTGAAAAAAAGAAATGCAAAGCACGAGACAGAAGTGCAGTATTCTGGCCAGGCAAAAATGGTCTGATCGATGTGTTGTTTTCTCTGTGTTGCACATCAGCAAAGCAACCAGAGGAAGTCACTGATACCGGAGTACGTTTACGAGTGAGGCCTGGGCTATTTATTATCTTTTCGTATATTTCTGGGTTGTGGACTTCCAGAACATCCAAGCAGTCATCTGATCAATGATGATCATCGCTTGCCATGACATAGAGAATCACTGCTGACAATATATATGCCAATAAACAGCTTGAAATTTAAGAACGCTGCAAAAGAATGGGAAATATATGTGGTGACATAAAGTCCATATTCAGGCCAAAATCCAATGGCCTCGTAGCGAAGAATGTGCAGAATATAAAGAAATTGCTGAAAAAAGCTGGCGAGTCCAGGCAAGATGTAGTTTTTGCTTTACTTGAAGTCCTCCGCAGAGTTACTTACGTGTAGAGAGCTTAGAATGAAATGACCAACTTCTAAGCACCTTTTGGAACCCAAGCCTACAATCTCGGACAAAACTGTTGAGACAGTGACACAATTTCACCTCCATTTTGACACACCCCTACTTACTCCCCTCTTCCCACTCCCCCTCCCCCTCAGTCAATGTTGCTGAGTATTGTCATATGTTCTACAGTATATTTCCGACCAGATAAGGCAACATTGAGTTTGGGGGGGAGGGGAAAGGGCGGCTTTTAAGCTGAACGTTTGGATAAGTGGTTGGAGTACCAAAAAGGACACTTTGTCTCACCAGGTTTTGTCCGAGATTGTAGATCAGCCGCTCGCATGCGCCACTAGTTGTTAAGGAGCTTAAAGTGCCCATAACCTAATTTTTCTCACTTAGTCATCTGAATCTACACATATCTCATAGACGTTTCGCGAAAAAAAATTGCGATTTTCCCAAAACGCGATTTGAAAATGAAATTAGAAAACGTTCAAATTTGCCGCCATTTTGGCTCACCATTCGCCTTAGTCTTGTATCGATTCTTCCCGGTCACGATACTGCTGTGACGTAGAAGGAATAGCGATATAAACAGATGCGTAACCACTCGATGTAACAACACAGCTGACCCTAATAAAAAAAGAATAAGTATACGTAGGAATCCTTCGACTTGCAAAACGCAATACCTCAAAAAAGAAGGAAAAATGGCTGCAGATTTTGTCTTGGTAAAAAGAAGCCCGGTAAAACTTCTTCACTGTGCTAGATTCACTTCAAAGAGTATGACTTTCAGTATTGTATGGACAGCAAAACGAAAAGATCGTTGAAGGCGGATGAGATTCGCTTACAGGAACAGACATAAGTGTTGACTTTAATTCCCTCGCGAGACCTTCCTTATCCTCTTGTTCTTTTCTGTAATTTTGTAGCCATTCCTCGTCTGCTAATGGTTCTTCCACGTAGGGTGCCGTGTAGTTGTGGGTTTCAGTGCTAGCGCTGGCTGACTCGTCGAGACCGGCAACTACTTGCCTCAAATTCTTTTTTTTAAATCGCCAGTTTATTCACTTCCAGATTCAGAGGCACTTTCCTTGATGACAAATATAGGCATGACTGATTTTTTTGTTTACTGAAAAATACCAAAAACGATGCCTTGGCGTTGATTAGTAAGGAAAGATAAGACCTTCGCCAACAAGCATTCCTTAATCTACGTCACAGCGAGCCCGTGAGGTCCTGACCAGCGGAAGGAGTGTACCAAATAAAAGTAGGATTGAAAAAATTGTAGGAAATTCGCCTCTCGCTGGAATTGAAAAATTCTTTCGCCAAAGTTCATTTTTTAATATGGACTTTCAAAGAGGAAAATAAAACTTTTTATGTTATGGGCACTTTAAGCAACGGCAACGAGAACGTCACAAATTTGCATATTTAGTGGACAAAAATAATAGCTTGCATGTCCTTCACTTTTGTCCATTTCTTTACCGTCGTCAGAAAAACAACCACGTGAAATAGCCAAATTTAAGGTTTTATGAAGAACGTCAGCACTTCAGAATAAATTTTCATTTTCTCCCCTAAATTAAGCGCCGTTTCGACCAGTCATTTTTTAGGAACTACCACACCCTTGCTGTATTAAAAAGGTGGAAATATTCACGAAGTAATTACAATAACCTGAATTTATGTTTTTAGACGACGTTCTCGTTGGCGTTGTCGTCGTTTTGCGTAACCACCCGGTTTTCACGCCAACAACGCCAGATTGCGAGGATTGCGAGGAGAATCTCACGAGATTGCGAAGATTGCGAGGAGAATCTCTTTCCTGAAATTGAACTAAAAGGGATGAGAGCTGAAAGTTAAGGCTTTGGGTGTATGGTTGTCCACTGACCCGACACTAGTCACAGAAGTGAATTACGACCAATTAACAAAAAATTAAGACTAGTCTGAGCTCTTGGAAACTGCGTCTTCTTAGCCTGTTGAGTAAAATAACAGTTTTAAAAAGTTTAATCGTCTGCATATTGTCACCTTTGCCAACAGACCACGAGGCAATTAAGGAAGTAAATAATCTTTGTTACAGTTTTCTGTGGGGAGACAGTGGTGATAAAATTAAGCACGATATTATGATTGCCAACTGCGATCAAGGAGGACTAAAAATGATTGACGTCCCCCCCCCCCTTCCTATTCGCAAAAGCTTTAAAGTCGACTTGGATTAAAAAATATTCAGACCAAAATAATCTTGCAAAATGGAAACTCTTCTTTGACTCGCGTTTGCGAGATCTTGGTATTACAATTATTTTTTATAGTAATAAGAAGGAATTGTCAATGATCGGAATAACCGATACTTTTCTATAAGATTTACTGCAAATTTGGTCAGAAATTGCCTTTGAGGATACGATGGCTTGTACACGTGCACAGCTTCGGTCACGGTCCATCTGGTTTAACTCTCGGCAGAATCTAACCATGAGCCATTTAATGACTAACGACGCCACTTTTCTTTCTGTCTTGGATTTTAAAGAACGTTACAAAATCAAGCCAACCTTTTCGTCTTTTATGGGCATCATTTCAGCCGTCTCCCCGAAAATCTTTAAAGACAAGGGTGTTTGATGCAATCTTCGTCGAATAGAAGCTGGCATTTTTCTCGAGCTTTTTGTACAAACCTTACACCGCTATTCTTTCTCCTTTTCATGATTTGTTTCCTTCTATCTTTTCCATACTATACGTACTAACAATCTTAGTTTTCTGATTTTCTGTGCCAGACGTTACAGCTTTTGTTCTGGTATCCAACTGCGTTAGCGATCGCGCTGTCTTGACACATGGCATTCACATACAACACGGTTGTAACTTCGCCCTACGATATCTGAATTCCTTTCTATCTTATTTTCACGAAGACATCATGTTGGTCATTTACAGAGGAGATACGGGCTGGCGATTGATGTCAGCTATTGATCTGAGTAGCGAACCCCGCTCTCACGCAGTGTGTGCGTTGCAATCGAACAGACAAAGAAGACATTTTTACTTTTCGTTCCAGTAGACAGCTTCGGCATACGCTTAAAAAACAGCTGCGGAAAACCAGCCACTTCAAGTTCTCAGCGGGCCACCGTTGAACTTTCAGGGTTCAGGAACGGAGGGTGGGTGATTCGAGTTGAAAATCAATTTTATTTAGTTTTGTACCCAGAACACCCAAGATCTATCTTTCTCAGCCCTGTATGATATTCTTTTCTTGTTAAGTTGCAGCTCGGATTAGTTCTTTTGTTCCAATACCTAACCCCACTCCCCCACAACAAAACATTTTCAATCCCGAGGCGCCTCGCGGTCTCTTAATTGTCTGAAAATTAACAGCTGCGCAGAGACGCCGGAGGTTAGTTTTGATTCACGACCAAGACGACGTTAGAACCAGACCACGCGGCGGTGATCTAACCCGAAGGTCGTGGGTTCAATTCCCACCCTGGTCAGAGTTTTTCTCTGTCCTTGTGTGGGCCCATTTTCATTAGTAGGGCTACCGCTCACATGGTTCATATGGGGTTGAAAACTAGCACTTTACATTACACTCTAATCAGTTAAGTAAGGGAGCTTGAGGATCTTTTAAATTTTATCGCCGTAACTGACACGGCTTGTCCCACTTTTTACGGCTTTATCACTCTGCAGGATTTGTTTTCACACAATTTTCCTATGCAGGACTTTTTGACCACTGCCAGAATGCAAGTTTTTTGCTCGTTGGCACTCTATCGATAGGTCAGTATATCTAGCATATAAGTTTGCCGAAGAATTTCGTACACAACGCTGTGCCTCACTTTATATTCCACACAAAATAAAGAACGTTACCACTCTTGGCACTTGTAAACTCAGAAATGAGGCTGGCTGCTGTACCTTATGATCAGACACAACAATTCGGCATTAACTTTAAAAACTTTATTATCAACGAATTTTAACGGAAAATAAAAAAGGAACAAGGACTATTAGGAAAACATTCATTTGCCAATGAGAAGGCATTGGACAAATCTATTCTGATTCCAAGTTTGTTATATGGTCTTTTGACATGCATTTGCCAATATTTTAAAGTTTGTTGTTCGTGAATTATAGATATTAGAAATAACTGCCTCAGAAAAAGCGAGTTTGCTTTCTCATCTGACAAAACAACCCAGCAGCACTCTCCTCTAATATGCATTTGGTCATCAAAGTGCTGAATGAGTAACAACTTGAAATCAGATAAGAATCTTTTTCAGAGGGGTGTGAGTGTAACGCAATAAGCGGTTATTGATATATACGGTGGATGGATTAATTTTCTTGTCACGGAGCATTTATTACTGGATCAACGTAAGAAAACAACTCAAAGTAGATTGTTTCAAATGTGCTTTATTTCTACTGGCCTGGTTCGAACTACATTGTCATCAGGGTAATGAGCACGCACATGCAACAGCATGTTGGAACTACATTGTTATCAGGGTAATGTGGATCGGTATGCAATAGCATTTTCTACCAGTCGCCATTTCTGGTTCTTAGCATCGCTGCGGTCTTCCCGGGTGAGCTTATGTTGGATGAAGTGCCATTCCGGCATCTTTTTGGGGTCAGACTTTGCTCTGTGGAGAACAGAAAAGAATCACTCTTTAGCATTCCATCCTGGAATGTGAGAGGAAGGAAACCAAGAAGACCATGTCTTGACTGCCATTTGGCACTAGAGAAAACTGGTAAGTGGACAATGGTCCCCGGGGCAATGGAGAACAGTAAACTTGATTGAAACTCGCCTTTTATACGTTTAGACACGGACTGATCCATTGTCTCTTACGCATTCTTTAATTTTTTTTCCACACTCGACAGGTTGGTGGAATTAATCTAATTTCTATCATGGTTCTCAAGTGGTTTACGGTTAGTGGAATTTCAATATGGAACTATCTATTATGTAAGAAATCAAAGACGTGGAAATTCACTTTTTTGTTTTAAAAAAAAGATGGTTTCTGTCGGCTATGCTACACTAAGCTAGCTGTTCTTAATTTCGAAGTTGGGCTCATGCATTCAATAGAGGCTCTTTCAAATGATGGTCACCCTCAAAAAGTGAATTCAGAACTATTTATCTAAAAACAAAATGACGTACTTGTAAACTGTTTCGAACTGGCACCGGTAACGTCCACCATCCTTCAGAAGGAGGAACATGGTGACATCTCCTTTCAATATCCCCTCGTTAGGTATTGGTGTGATTTTCTCGCAGGATGGTTCCCAATTAGTTGTCATTTTTTTCATCACTGGTCCATCAGCAGGAAAGTTCACTCCATGAAACTTGGACTCGTGATAAAAGCAGTTCTCTTCAACACTATCAAAGTAAAAACAATTTGATCGATAATAGAGACCATCGCAGGGAAATGAGAAATTTATGCAATTTTTTCAGACATCTTTTGCAACGTCATAAATTGCTCATTTCAGTGTGATGATGTCTTTACCATCAATGATCTCTACGATAACCATAAAATAATTTCATTCGTGCGAGGGTGTGCTTATATACATAGGCTTATACAAATAGTGATCACAGTCCAAGTATTTAATTTCGACGTTCGAAATGAACATGGAATGAAAAGTGTGCTTAATTGGTTGTTAAGGACGTTCGCGCGAAAATTTTTCAACATTGATTTTTTTCTGAAACTTTTACCACTGTAAGATGATGAGTTAGTTATGTCAGAAATGTAAAAAAATGGGGGGACACCGACTTCGTTTTGGAGAGAACATGCCCGGAAAAACACCCAAAATGTGACAAAATCGGGCTTCGTTAGCGAAGAAGGCCAGTGTCTGTAAACCCAAATATATTGCAATTAAATCTTTGAAGTGAAATCTTCTCTGCCAAATATTGTTTAAGTGGACTTATTAAGTGAACTTAGTCAACTGGTGAGGTTCCTTAAAGATCAAGTTCGCATTTAGCGACCACAGTTTCACTCGCCTTGCAGCCGCAGGATGGCAAGATTTGATGTCCCGTGAGCAGAAATCTTGAAATTTTTTTAACTTCCCACATTGACTTTTTGTTCATTTTTGGACAACGTGGATATAATTGTAAATAAAATCCGTTTCTGGAAAGAAAAATAGGGGTCACCGAACGTCCAAGACCGTTAAATCCAGGCAAAGCTATAGCAATGGCCTTTTGCCTTATCATTTCTCATTTTATTCCTTAGCGCGCGCGCTCGTGTATGACGTGGCATGTGCATTTGCGTGCGCAGTGAGGATGCGCAGAAACAATTGGCGCGAACGTCCTTAAGAGACGGGGAAGGTCTCAAATTCGTAGGGAGAAAAATCTATCCGGTTGATTATAGTGTTGATTACTTTGCCTTAGCAATAGAGATCAAGTCGTTGGATAATTGAAAGTGAGAAGTTGAGATTGGGGCGCCAGAGACTAACAAAACCATAAAGGAGACTTCCTCAACCACTAACCGGTCGGCTCAAGGTAGTATTAGACTTTGTGGCTAATTACCACCAAAAACCAAAGATTAAGTCTCAAATGGAGCAAACCAAAGGCTTTCCATTTGTTATTAAGATATTAGAGTGACTGAGTTAATTTATGTACCTCACTGTTATATCTGCACTGGCTGTGCAAACTGCGCCATCTTCAAAGAGAAAAGACCTTTGCCATGTATATCCAGCAGGACATGAATTCTTGAAATAGTCAACAAGGTCTTGAGGATATTTAGTAAAGACCCTGTTTCCGTAGTCAAACACAGCAGACAATATATCTTCGGAGAATGGCAGTGGTCCCCCTTCAACCACACACAGATCAATACTAGTCTGTTTCCCTCTAAACAATACGAACAAAATCGTATTACAAAATAAAAGCAACCAAGGAAGACCAATTTCGATATATTAAAATTCAGCACTAAACAAAAGACATCATCTCGAGGCTCTGGGGAATAAATATAACGATTTGTATGAGTTTATTCCCCAGAGTCTCGAGATAATGCGTTTTGTTTAGGACTAAATTTTAATATGTTGAAAGTGGTCTATTAAAATCCTAAAACAAAAATGAAAGCTATTGAAGACTAAACTATCATCAGTGTATCTAAATTACAAAATGACCTAGAATAGTCTACATGAAATGGATTTACTGGGTCCAACTGACACTATTCGGCGAGAGCTTAAAGGCAAGTTTTGATGCACATGAGTGAAAAGAAAAAAATTCGATTATTCAAAACAAAACGATTTTCACTAACTGTCCTAAAATTCACGATCACTCTCAAGTTATCCTTTACCTTTAGCCTTGATTCGTTATTGAGAAATAACAGACATTTTCAGCGGTGAAACATTTATATAAGGTCACCACTGTTCATTCTCGCAACAAAGTTGTTGAGAGAAAAAATTGAGCACTACTCTGCTAATTACGTAATATATAGATTTAGCTAAGCCTAAAAGCGGAGCTCCGGTTTCTAATCCTAGAAAGCAATATATTGTATATGGAAATAATTAATGCTTCTGCATAAATAACAATGTTAATCGTCATTAGTGTACTAGTGTAGTTTACAGTGATCAAACACCTCTGACGTGACAGCAAAAAACAAACAAGCCTTGCAAATAATAACCAACAATTGTAATCAACAACTAAAACTGAAATTACATGCAGAGTAATCTCTTTCACAACATTTTCCGTTTGACTGATAATCTTTAAGCTTCTTTACACCCGCTCTCTTCAATTTAGAACAGCAGCAAAAATCTTACTAATTAAAAAGTGAAAGTGAAGCTAAAGCGTAGTAAATAGGCCACTTTTGATATATCAATATTCACACGTGGCTACGAGGCTTTATGATTAATTTTGAAATCTCCCTTGACACTTCTGAGAGAAAGGAAAGATAACTCAACCGTGAAATTTGACTATAAAGCCTCGTATCCATGCCTAAATATTGATATATCGAACTCGGCCTATTCGCTTACTCGACTTCAATTTCACACTCAAACAAAACAGCTTACGACTGGACATACACTTCACACAAAAGAAGCCTATACAATGTGTTTTTTTCAAATATGCCAGAATCTCTGTCAACACATTGCAAACGTTTTCAGGCCTTCTTCGTTTTTTTTCAGCGAGTTTTACAAAGTCAGTGTGAGGCAGCGAGGAAAACATTACCTGAAAGCTAAAAGCTAAGTGTCTTGTCTCTCGCTCTATTTCTCTTAGCTTTACGTTGTTCTTCATTGAAAATTTCTCTTCTTCTCCTTCCTCGGCTTCTCTCGAGGCATTCTTCGCTTAAAGTTATCAAATTTTGTCGCCTCTTCTCTCTCTTTTCTGCTCTTTAATGGTTATGCACTAGTCAATTGAAACCACGGTCCCCACGATCATCAGAATTAGCAAAAGTTTATGTTGCTTGTATTCAATCTGTCTTACTTTATGGATGTCAGGTCTACCATTATAGTCTCCCCAATTATTTGAGCTTAAGTTTAGAGCGTGTCCAAAAGAGAGCCTTGAAAATTATATACGGTTATGATAATCATTATAGAGAAGCGCTTCAGATGGCAGGGCTGAAAACCCTAAAGGACAGGAGAGAAGACCTTTGCTTGAAATTTTTCAACAGCATTGTATCCAATCCTTTGGATTGTCTATATCGCTTACTGCCTTTCGATAACCGAAATCAACTCATGGAATTACGACGACGCAGACCATTTAGAGTTTCCTTTGAAACAAACCGGTTCAGAGATACTTTCATTCCAGCAAGCGCAAGACATTTTAACTGACATTTGTTGTAATTATATATGTAAACTAATTCTTTCTTAGATTTTACTGTTTAGTTCTACTACATAATTTGTACACCTTTGCAATTCAGCCTCTAGGTGCTATTAAGGTATTTTTAATAAACGTCTATCTATCTATCTATCTATCTATCTATCTATCTATCTATCTATCTATCTATCTATCTATCTATCTATCTATCTATCTATCTATCCCCCTACCCCTGGGACGTAGCGGGGGAGTATCGGGAACCAGGCTTCCACGGGCTCTATGGTTGGGCATCCGAACTCGCATGTTTGACTCCCGCAAATGAGCACCCGGAATTTTTCCGAGTATCCCCGAGTCAGCATCGAAAATCGCTTCATTTCATGTTTGTTTTTAGAATGAACATTACATGGAAAATATCCTTTGATTCCCTGATTCTTTAACCTTTCTCATGATAGCGTAGACATATTGCAAAAATAAATAGACGAATCGAAAGTTAGACAGTATATCTTACAAAAAAGGTTAAACCACTTACTCGAAAGGATCTCCAATGCCGTGGCCCGTGATTACAAATTTATGCCTATCAACACACCCTTCCAAGCGAAATTTCGTCGTCATGTTCTTTGTTAGACCCTGTATGCACAAAATGCAGAAAATTATCACCACGTGGCTCATAAATTTAAATTCAAAAAAAAGATTGAAGCTTTACTATATTTTTCAGTTTTAGTTGTTTTTCTTTGATTATTCCCACAAGGGGGTGATCATCATCATACGACAGAGCGAGGCTCCCATTAATAGTATGCAATTCAACGACAAATCACAACACCGGGAATTTCTATGCCCTTCTCTTTGCAAATAGTATGCGAGTTCTAAACGTCCCACGAAATCTATAAAGTTAACCCAGGGTTATGAAGCGGCGTCTAAGGCTTATAGTCCTTATAAGAGAAAACTTGAGCCTAGTAAAATGCAGATGCAATTGCAAAGGTAGCACTTTTTCCTTAGTTATTTTAAGACCCTGATTGTTGGTCCGGCCATGGTTCGAGCCAACGCCCTCCGCACCCTTGACCGATGTGGTAGGCGGTTCATGACAATAAATTAAAATAGACCGAACATTGCATGAAGACTCTTAATCTCTAAGCTTCTCTGCTCCTCTGATAAGTTATCGAGGGTCTTTTGGCTTGTTTGGGTGGAAAACGATTAACCAACCCATTTTCACCATATAGGTAGAACTGATCACTTTTAATAACAGGAACGGATTATTGGTTTTCCAGGTCTTTGGTTGGTACACACTTTTTTAACATGTTTAATTTAGGAATAAAAAAATCACTGTTCTGAGCTTAAAAGTTTCTCTAGTGAAGTAGCTTACAGGAGCCGTTGATTTCAATAAGCAAGTGTGGGCTTCAAAAATCGACACAAATTTTCGCAACATTTGAGGACTGTATAATGCTAAGCTATTAAATACCATCTCGCTAGTCCGAATCGAAAATTCACTTACGTTCTTTGAAAGAGCCATGTTGAGAACAGATCTCTTGATGCCTCAAAAGTGATACAAAAGTCGGGTAACTCTCTTGCAGTTCACGCCGTCGTTGCCCAAATTCAACTGAATGTAATGTTAAAGTTGAGCGATTTTACAGCCAAAGGGAACAAAGAAAACGGACGTTGATTGGCTCATCTGGATCTTGACAGGTTCGTCCGGTTCTTGACTTAGTGGGACAATAGTTCCACAAGAAGTCCGCGTGACTTACAGCAATCTGAGCAATGTAGTTTCCCAAAGTCTTCATTAGTTCTATTACGTAATTCTGAACTGTGAAGCTCCAACTACTTGCAAACGTAATTGCAAAATCAGTCTAACAGTGTTTTCCTCCATTTTTCAAATTAACATATTTCTTGTATTGTGTCCTTCTTTGAAATCTGGACCAAGGTTATTTGGATTCATTGTTTAGCGCTTGATTCCCATAAGTGTTGCCGAACTAATTTCAAAGGTATTGTCGACGACAGACAAGACAGAGAATGGAAAGAGGTTTCCAACACATTATCGGAATATGGATAATCGTTGGTACTGTGTTCCAGAAATAGTAGTTATTTAAAGGGCTGTCTACGTGCCCACTGGATGAGAACAACTGACTATACAGGTTGAATAAACAATGAACCCTTGCTTAAAGATTATAATGATCAGGGGTACCCAACGAGAATATAATTCTAAACCACTTAAACATAGCTTTGTTAAACATATTTTAATATTTAAACGGTATTTATCGATAGGCATATTTTTATCTCCTAAACATTTTTCATCTGTTCGGATTTCCTAGCTGAAATTCTAGTGATCCGAAATTTATAGGGATCAAAACTTAACTTTTCGAAAAATTCAGCTAGAAAATAGGGTCCAGAAAATTCTAGGTCACCTTTTTAGGCTAAAAATCCGTTTAAAATGGGCAATTATACCATTTTTTAGACGTTCGAAAATCCTAGGACAGGAAGGCAAGCTGGAAATTTACAACAAATGATCCGAAAATTCTAGATCTCAAATCGTCTCCCGAACAGATATTTTCCGAAAATTGACGTTGGCTGCCCCTGACTGATTCCCGTTTGCTTAAAGCATGTACATTTTTCAAATGCAGAACAATCATATTTTGCTTGATCTTTTGAACTCTGCATGAACGGACGTGTCTTGCATAAAATTGATCGTAGAGAGGTACTAAATAATTAAAAGAAATATTAAGCGCTTGGAACCCAACCGTAGAGGTCAAATGAAAAGGTTTCTTTTTTAATTTAGCTAAGACTATATTTGGAGGGCGTACCGTATTTACTTGATTAAACGCCGCCCTTCCATCTGACGCTGCAGATGGAAGGAAAAATACGAGTAATCGCCGCCCTCGCTTTTGATTCTCTGAACGTTGATCAAAAACCAGACAATTACGATTCTATTTCATCAAAAATGCGAGACATTGGAACTTTGAACCTGTGTCTGTTTTAAATAATATTTACAACTGATCTACCGTAATTGCTGTCAGTGATTTAAGACATATGAGTTTGAAATAAACGCCGCCCTCGAATAAACGCTGCCCTTGAATAAACGCCGCATCCGACACGCTCAAAATTTAATAAACATTGAGTAAATACTGTGGTAACTAAGAAATTAAGCCTTCAACCGTTAAATCAGCAATGCATGGTGTATCAATTTTTTGTGTGATCTGTACGATGCAGATTATGTGGGCTACACAGCCCGATATCTCCTCCAATGTATTATTGAACACCAAAAAATCGGCAACTGGGTGATACCTTTTGGAAGCCCATGGGGACAAAGCCTCCTTAAAGAAAGCCAGTTTCGGACACTTCTAAAGTGCCACACAAAATTTGACTTCCAATTTATCAGATACCTCCTCCAAAAGCTTCTAAAGGAACGGAATCCAATCTTGAACACGCAGCCTGACTCTATTCGTGCTAAAATCTTTGTCTGAATAAACAATGATTTTGTCATTATTCGCTCTGCCGTTTATGTATTGATTTATTTACTATCGTTTCTCATCAATTAACATAACATAATGGCATTAGCCTTACGTTTTCCTAGTATGTCTTTAAGAAACACTTTATCGCAGTTTTTTTATAGTTAAATGTACACTAAATTCTTTTTGTTTTCTCATTACTAGCAATATTGACAAGAGGTTTCGCTTTATTATTGATGAATATGTATTTAAAGTCTGTGCAGTATTTCCTTAGCCAAAACGTTTTTACTAACCGTCGTTACGGCATTCACTGTGACATGATTTCTTTGATATCACAGTTTGCTATGTAATTTCTCTAATTTCAAAAGGCTGGTGGAAATAACGGTGAAGGCGGCTTACAAGTCAAAGATCAGCCATCAAGAGTCATTTCTGCATTGGTCAAATGTCATTTTCATTAACAATTGTTATCATGATTTGTCTGGTGTACAACTACTTAGGCCCGGGTCGCACTAGTAGACAAAATTGTTTTTGTTGTGACAAAATTTCAGACAAATATCTGTTTCCGGTAAAATTTATTTTGTTATGTTTGGGGTCGCACGCAATTTGCATTCGTGTCATACACGCATCAATGTGTACAAAAGAAAACTCTCCTACTCCCGCTAAAAGTGTGTCACGATATCACGCTATATTGAAGGCAAGATGCGGCTTTCGCTTTTGTTGGACTTGCATGCAGGCTAGAATGGCAAATGTGTACAATCTGCACTGTATGTACAGACTTCATAACTTGAATATCCAACTAGCGTTGTTGGAATACGAGCGTCAGATCTGACAGCATAGACGGACCGAACGTTGGTTGACTCAAACACTTCTTCCTGACCAAAATAATTACTTCTATCTGGAGCCATCGCTCTTAATGGCATATAAAGAGCACTGAAACTATGGCCTTGAAGGATCCATCGGCTTCTTAGCCTTCTCAACAAGATGGGCGCCAAATTACAAGTAAACTTGATTTTATCGCGTTTTTCATTTGCTGTTTGCATCACGAGTGACAGTTTCATAGCTTTTTTGATTTTTTGTGACATTTTGGCGAGGTCCAGAGCTTGGCAATTTTAAGTGCCGGCATCTTTGAACATTTGGTACATTCCGCTCATTTTTGACAATGTCTGACAAATCGGTCGCACTGGAAAAAACTACCTGTTGACAGATTTTTTTGGTAAAACAAACAACTTTTTAAACTAGTGCGACCCGGGCCTTATTTTAAGAATAAAAACAAAATTAACTACTCAAGCAAACAAATAGTACTTTCATCCTTTTACTGACAGAATCACACTTTCACGAGTGTGCCTTATGCTCGGCATGTCAATCCTTGTGTAAACCGAGTCTTTCTTCTAACACTTTTCTGAGCTGGTTCGGTTCTCAAAGAGGCGCAATAAATTAATGAACTGTCATAGTTTGGGAAGGTCATTTGGTATTCAAAATTATAAATAACTCATTTCAAGGTCTTGAAGTTCTTCGACTGCAGTCACCTTAAGGAAAACCCCTTTTTTTTTTCGATACCAGGCCATGAAGTAAGATTCAACGGCTTTGAAGTTAAGACTTCCAGTGCTTAGAATTGAGTCACAACTTCTGACATTAATTTTAATTAATTAATTAACAAACCCTTGACACCCAAACCGGCCTAAACCGGCCAGACTTAATATTTTATTCTGTCTGAGGCGAGACGATTTTACTCGTCAATGGGTTGAAGAGTCGTGGTCATGAACAGGCATTGTATTTTACTGATCCAAAATCTGACGCCGATCTCACAAAATGCAACTCAAACATCCACGTCGCATTTTTTTTTCTCAAGACCGCATCAACTGATGATATCAGTAGACCATTTCCGAGCTCATGTTTGCCACCTCTTCAAAGCGAGTCTAAGTGCGAGGTTTTTCTTATGAAAATTACTTTTCAATCATATATACTTCGCACAACCTCGAGGTTGAGACTCCGCACTTAGACTCGCTTAGAAGAAGAGGCAGACATGAACTCGGAAATGGCCTATTACATAACGAGATGCATAGCCAAGCACTTAGCCAGAAAAAATATTATTATTATTACTATTATTATTATTATTATTATTATTATTATTATTGTTATTATTAAATTCAGTAGTTATTTTAATTTTAAGTAAGTGGAAATTCCACGAAGGCATAGATGTGTACAGACGTGTGATATTTCCGCCCAGTGTGACTGTTACTTTATAAATGGCAGACGGACAGAAAACAAAACGAAAATCACCGTGACTTTGATGATGCAATTGATGTGGCAAAATTTTCTCTCAACAATTCTGTTGCAGTGATGAACTGTGCCGGACTTTTTTCAAATGTTTCATCGGTGAAATTGTCTGTTTTTACATCCATTTCATGGTTTGTTTGTCCTTTTTTGTGGCGATGGAAGAGACATAAAACCATAAAGAGTTTATACTTATCTTTATTATATGGCTCCGTCTCAAGAGGACTGGAACTACAAAATTCACGAATTTGATTGGATAAAATCGATATTGACCGCGGTCTAGATTTTCCCATCTAGACCGGCATCTACACGGGTAATGTTTTGCGGTGAAAAGATGCAAACTGAAATGCAAAAATATTGAGTATTTTCTTCTACCAATATTTATTTATGGCAGTGCCAAACAGCATGATGACAAAAGAGAGGATGACGAACAAACTTTGACAGAATTCAGTTCAGCTCATCGCCACTCATCGCCGTTCGCAAGCAAAATGTCAGTTAGTACAAACCAGTTACATTAAACGAATTAAATTGTTCTTGTTTGGCCATATAATAAACATCTTATTAACCGAGCTAGGTCGGTCTGTATGGGAGAATCTTGACCTCGGTCGCTGGTACAGACCTCACTGCGTTCGGTCTGTACTGGCGACCTCGGTCAAGATTCTCCCATACAGACCTCCCGCTCGGTTAATAAGAACTAAATAAAACTGTTTGCGAAAAACCCATGATGTCATCGATACCGGTACCGGTGCCAATTGCACTGTCAAGGCTTAGGATCCGATCACTTTTGGTGAATCAGTCATTTTATTCCTCAGGGAGTTTGCAAATGAAGAGACTAATCACCACAAAGGGCCCAAGGTGTTCGTTATTGTTTTCATTAAGACTATGGGAGGAATCCGCAAAACAGTATTTTTTTACTAAAGGTGTCCATTTGAATCTTCTTTTATGCAAGCTATTCTCTGAAAAGAGCGAGATCAGGATCTAGTTCAACGATAAGTTCGGTAGCATCTCAGGAAGATGAGGAGATTAGGTTATCATGCGCATACATGCATGGAGTGGTTGACCTTGTTAAGCAATTGGGCAAATAGTTTGACATACAAGAAAGAACAGCATAGGACACCGAAAGTAATTATATCCTAAGATGATAATAATTAATTCCCCATTGACAATGCCTTCCATTTGTCAAATTTTTTTCAAGCCACTTCAGCTCCATTTTCGTGAATCTAACGTGCTCGTTCATCTTACACTATGGTTAATTGAGTCAAAAGCCTTTTTCTGTATTTATAATATAACACTCTTCCGTTGTCCACATTTCCAAGTACTTTATCACACATTTTGAATAAGAGCTGTTGCCATAGAAAGCTTTGAGCAAATGCCGACTTAAATTTTGACTGTACCTTTAAACAAGGCCTTAGGTGTAAGCAACACATAAAATAACTATTTGTCTTCCTTAGTTAAAGGCGTTCTTTGTGGCACCTGCCAGGAGTTGAAATACCTCGCCAAGCACCTCCTCGCAAATTAGTTTGTAATCATAGGATTTGATTTATAGTAAGCCCTTATTTCAGTGATATACAACAAAAATTATTAACAGTGGCTAATGATGCTAAATGAATACAAAAGTAGACACGAAGGGCCTGGACGTCTTCTTCTCCCCTTGATCTTTCCGAGCAACGGAGCTATTTGAAGAAGCCTTTGAAATGAGTCAGTTTGCATAACAAACTAAGATAACAATCATATCCTTGAACTTGATGATGAGTGCTGGAGGCTATCACAAAGCAACTATCATGCGATCGATTAATTACTTTGCCTCCCGACGTAAATATCGCACATGGTTTGCTAATTGTGAAGCGAGCCAGAAAGGCATAATAGTGACCAAACGTAAGCCTAAACTAGCCACAAATCTTTTAAATATTTGCGCAAATGATATGAGCTAATTGTCCCGCATCTCTGGTTGGCATCCCTCGCTGCCCAGCACACAAAACATAGAGACCCACACAAGTACCACCCCAACCACCACTCCCCCCCCCCCCCCCTCCACCACCATCCCTGAGAGTAACCGTGATTGCCATTCCTGGCTTCACTAAGAGTTTACTCATTCTTTCTTCTTTCTGTTTGAATAAACAAGCCGACTGAAATTAAGGAAAATAAGACATTGAAAGCTAGAATAATCATTACAACAGGTGGGAAAAACATATACATTTAATATAATGATTAAGTTAATTAAGATTTTTTGATGAAGTAGGCCGCCACTTTACAGCCGCCCTTAAAGAAGTAATTAAAGGCGTAATTAAAAATCTTTGCAATTGTTTATGCTTCCACCATAATATAGCAAGCAAGCGCTAATCTTTTTTCAATTCATTGAATTTTTAGCAGACACTTAAGTTAATTACAGACACTGAGTTCTTGTGAAATTAGTTGCATCATGGTGAACACTTTTGAAAATCAAGGAATTTGTGTTGTTTTGTGATTCAACAAAAATGACTTTTTAAAATATGTTTATAAGCGTTTTGTGACGCTTTTGTTTGCAATTAAGAACTTTTTAGCGCCGGATCTGTCTTTACATTTTGGAAGGATTGGCCGATTAGCTCGCCTCATTTTACTTCCTTCCACTGAAGATGAGTGGAGGCGCGGTGGCCTTGAGTGGTCCGGGTACGGGTCCTGGCTGGGAACATTGTGATGTGTTCTTGGGCTAGACACTTTACTCTCACGGTGCTTCTCTCCTCCCGGTTGTATAAATGGGTACCGGCGAATTTAATGCTGGGGATAACCCTGCGATGGACTAACATCCCATTAAGGGGGGAGAAGAAATACTCCTAGTCGCTTCATGCTACAGAAACCGGAGATAAGTGCCGTCCTAATTGGGCCCTCTGGCTCGTAAAAGCTTGCTTTACCTTTTTTTTTCTGAAGATAACTTCTTGAAATTAAAATTTCTAACATGATGAAGGCTGAACAGCTAAGACTCTATAGAACACAGCTTGAACTAGTTAAGATTTTGCTCTATCGACAGCCTCAGCTCATACTTATCGATATCAGATATTACAACTTTTTATCCAATGAAGGACAACGGGAAAACTGGATCAATCAGCTCTGACCAATTCTAGACCCGGCGGGTGTTGAAAGCTGGAAAAGGTGCTTTTTCAACGAGAGTGTCTCACCAATTTTGCAACCTTTTGTAGCAATACATGCCTCCACTGGCCCTTTAACACACTCATATATCTCCCCCCCACACACAACCTGGCACCTAACAGATGTTTTCCTTTTACATGAGGCAACTGACTCATTACGTATCAAGACTGTAGACTCTTTGTTGATAGACGTAATTAGTTGTGCCTTTAATGAACTTTAATTTTATATCATAAACTAGACAGTCTTGCCTTCAATGAGCGAATTAAGGGAGACTTTTCTGGACTGCATGAAGATCCAGGTTATTAACCGTAACATTTTGGTGTGTGTACCGTCATTTGCGCTATTGGAATCAGTTTTTTTTCTGCTACGTGCTCAGCTATGCATCTACGGTTATGTAATTAATAACATCAGATGATGCAGTCTTTAATTTTAGAAATCTTGAGAGAGAACGCGTTGCGGCTGCTTCAGTTGCATTGTGTGAGACCGGCGTTAGATTTTGAACTAGCAATATATACATGTAATGTCAACCCATGACCGCGACGTTCTAAGGTGGAACATGCCCACATTGGCAGCAATTGCTAAAATTCAGTTCGATGCTCAACGTTTTGTCATTGCAGAGACACTTTAGTTATTTAAAGTTGAAATTCGGAGGAAATGAAATGACAAAGTTGACCTCTTTGCATTGACTTTCGTAGAAGGATTTCCTGCAGGATCACTTCCAGCGTTTTGCCTGAAACCAAAGAGGAACTTGTTGATGTTAGGTTTTTTTTTCCTTTTTCTTTTTTTCACTTAGGAGCGTTCAATAGCATGCCCAATAAAAATGAAAGACGCCACGTTAACATTATTTTATCGGAGAAAAACATTCGCGTTGGCTTTTTGCACTAAAGCTTCTTTTGAATAAATACTAGTATCCCACTGCAAATGAACTCAGTATTTTGCGCAATGCAAGTTGTGTCTGCTTGTTGGCATTTAGAAGACGTCTGAGTTTGTGAGGGCTGCATTTCTTCAGTCATGGATAGGTGACTTAAACTAAGTTTCGCTGGAAGATTACAATGCAAACAAGGAATCCGCTTTTTTATCTCTTATTTAATTGAAGTTATTAGCTCGAGGACTTCTGATGTCGCCGCGCTGTGGAATGCATAGGGCCATCATTTCAGAATTCACTGCTTATACTGCTTCACTAGTTATGTAGATTACAGTACAAAGAGAGAATGCAATAAGGTCTAAATGGGCTTAACTATTAGCCGTAAAACGGCCAAAAAATTATTGAGCCATTTTATGAGCAAATAGCCATAAATACCATAACACATGAAGCTTTAGTCGTCATGTTTCAAGTTGAAGTTCTAGCACAGCTAATTTAAAAGTACAATATCAAAGAAACCGTCAGACTTAATATCGAGTGCTGAAGGCTATCACAAGGCAAATATCATGTAACTGACACTGAAAGACACTTCGATCTAGTACAGATTTTAACTACATATAAGGAAATTTGCGTATTTTGAGTTATTGGGCATGCTTATCGCCCTTTAAATTAATTTAGTACTCACTGTTTGATGAAATAGTTTTGGTCAGAGTTTTTAACAATTATTTATCTATTTTTAACGATGCAATTATGTATATAGCTTGTATAATGTTCATCATACACAAGCACAAGGAAAGGTTCGTTTATACAACCATCATTTCTAGCACTTTACGTTACACTACACTCTCTGTACATGTTAATTGCCGTGACTTTAACATCTTCAGTTCCCACGGCCTGCTCCTGTCTGACCTTGTAGCTCAGTCGGTAGAGCGGCGGAGATCTAACTCGAAGGTCGTGGGTTCAATTCCCACCCTGGTCAGAGTTTTTCTCTGTCCTTGTGTGGGCCCAGTTCCATCAGTAGGGCTAACGCTCACATGGTTCATATGGGATAGAAATCTAGCAGTTAACGTTATCATAGTTTGATATTTTAGATATTTAGTTTTTATTTGCGTGACCCACAAGCTGCAGAGCTTTAAAACTTTATCGTGCTAAAATAAAGGCTGTCTGTCTGTTTGTCTGTCTGTCTGTCTGTCTGTTTGACAGTTCTTTCGATAGGGGGGCTCTAATGCCCCCGACTGCCACAAGAAAACATAGTTAAACCAATATGCTGAGCTTTGAAAACGTTCTTAAATGAAATCATTTAAATTTCCGAAGTCGTTGAAAATGAGAACAACCATTATAACCGGGTCGCAAAGAAAGAAATATAGGAAGTGTTTAAAGGGCAAACTAAAAGAACATTTGCTCAGCTCGAAAAAAGCAAACCGCCATAAAAAAGGTACCGCGGCAAACGTTTCGGACGTTTCGACCGATCGGTTCAACAAAAGGAAATACTGCACAGAGTGTAAATTATATACATTTTTATTAATAGTAAGAGGGAACTTCTACACGGTGTTACGATGATAAAGCAGCAACAAAAATAAAACACAGTTGAAGTGTAAAAAAAATACTTTGGAGCCTCCTGCTCTTAAATAATTAAAAAGAAACCGTTTCATTTGACCTCCACAGTTGGGTTCAAAGCGCTTCATATTCCTTAATTACCCTCGCAATGATTTACGTAAGACATGTTAAAAAGATCAAGCAAAACATGACTTTTCGGTATCCAAAAAAGGTACCTGCTTTTGAACAAATTTTAATTACTGCAATCTTCAAGAAAGGGAGTCACTGTACCATGTCTACTATTCAGTAATCACAGTTGGTTTCATCTCTGGAGACTCAGTCAGCGCTTCATTAGAAACCTCTTTTTTGTTTGCTATTTTGTATGTTGTTGACCTAATAGCGCTGCTTTAAAATTAGTCTAAGAGCACTCGTGGGAATCACTGAAGCGCCAAACGTGGGCGCTGTTCACTCAAAAAAATTTTGGTTTGACTGATTTTCGTAAATTTCGTTGTCCATACAGAGGCTGCCGAAGCTAGAGGACTTGTGGAACTCTTAGTTCCTCCTGAAGGAGATGAGACGATAAGATTTCTCTTGATATAGAAGAATTGTCTCTGACCAGGGTGAGAATTTAACCCGCCTCCACCTTCGGATGAGATTGCCATTTCATTACCGACCAAGCTAAAGGGCCAGTCCGTAGCCTTCGGCAGGTCATATTTAGGTCTCAAGGCCTCCCTTTTTTTTTTCTACGAGGGCCGGAATTTTTGTGTTTTCCAAATGATCTTTATTTGCTTTTAAAATATTTGAGATCCTCTATTATTATATTTTCCATTCACAAAAAGCACTGTTTTCAGTGGAGCGACAATAGCAAAAGCAATGAAAAACGATTAGTTGTTACTAAGCAAATGGTTCTTATATTAAACTACGTAGTGACAACGAACTAAGGAAAGTTTCTGGTGGGGGAAACCTCAATGAAGCCACAAAACTTATAACAGTGGTCAAAAATTTATCAAAGGAAACAATATGAGCAGCATTTTGAAAAATGAAGGAAAAAATCTGTAAGCCTGGTTAGTCGATTAATTTAAATTTTCTAGAAGTTGCAGTCGATTAAATTTGATAGTAGGTGGGGATGCTTTATGATCTTTATTACATAACTTCAGAGCTTAGAATTACGCAACAGATCTAACAAAGTCTTTGGAAAACTACATTGCTGTAAGTCACGCGGAACTATTGTTCCATTGAGTCAAGTTCAAGGCGAACCTGTGAAGATCCAGATAAGCCTGTTTAGTTGAGCCAATCAACGTCCGTTTTCTTCCTTCGCTTTGGCTTTAAAATTGCTCCATCCTAACACTACATTCAGTTGAGTTTGGGCTGCGACGGAGTGTACTGCAACTCGACTTTTGTATCACTTTTGAGGCATCAAGCGATCTTTTCTCAACATGGCTCTTTCAAAGCAAGTAAGTGAAGATGGCATTTGATAGCTTAGTGTCAGGTCATTCCCAAAGTTATAGTCCTCGAACGTTGCGAAAATTTGTGTCTTATTGAAATCAAACACTCAAGTAAACTACCTCAAGTAGAGAAATTGATTCAAGCTCAGCACATCGAATGTTTTAATTCCTGGACTAAACACCTCGAACAAGAGTAGACCAACCAAAGAGGCGGAAAACAAAGATTTCAGTTGTTGCTGTTTTTTAATTGATCAGTGCTAGCCATGGCGAAATAACAGTTAGTTCTTCGTTTTTCACACGCCGAAGCCGAAGAAAATGCGATAACTTACTGGCACATAGCTTATCAACCTGAACAACAGCCTTTTTTGAGCCTTCGTTTGCAGTATTAATAACATTCAATCTTCAGTCTTCGATCTCCGTTTTCCCTACCGGCCGGTATCAATTGTACTGCTCTCGTTCAATCACAATCAAGCACTTTTGTTAAGTGTGTTATGATTGGTTAATTTAACATCAACCGCCCACTGGTTAAGCATCGCTCTACGGTGAAGGAGGGCGTTGGCTTGAAGTTAGGCTGGATCTATGATCGGGGTCTTAAAATAACCAAGGAGAAAGTGATGCCTTTTTAATGACACCTAGTAATCGTTAGGTTTTCAAGTATTCTCAAGAATTACAATAAGCCGTAAGTAGGCCCCGTCAGCTTACAACCCTTTAATTTATTGTTCATAGAACGTTTAAGAACCCACACTTTTTTCGCAGAGAAAGGCATAGAATTCCCGGTGTTGTGGTGTGTCCTTATGAACTACACATTATTAATTGGAGCCTCGCTCTTCTGTATTTTTCTGGTCACCGTGACCAGACAAATAGAGAAGAGCGAGGTCCGTAAAGTAAAGAAAGACCACAAAATACTAAAGCTTTGATCTTCTTGTATCAATTTAAATTTGTCAGCCATCTTTGCTCTCATGCGGTAACATTTTTCTGCATTTTGTGAATACAGGGTGTCAAAGACCAAATGAACCTGAAATTCCATATGGAGGGGAGTGTCAACGGGCATGATTTTACAATCAAGGGCGAAGGCACGGGGCACCCTTACAAGTAAGTGGGTCAACATTTCGTGACAAATACCAACCTTCCGTCTCTTTATTTTCGTGGTATGTCGACGCGATCGGAAAGAAGGTTAAAGAACTAGGGAATCAATGATATTTGCTATATAATGATCATTCTTAAAACAGTCATTGAAAAGACTATTAAGACTATTTATTTTTCTGTGGTAGTAGCCTACACAAAAGCTTTAGCTACTTTGGCCGCTACCCACATTTCTCACTAATCCATTATATGTAGTATTTCCAGGTAATTTTACTATTGTATAGTTAATTTTTCTTTTTCTATGTTGGGTACATAGTGCATAATAAAATAAATAAGTGAATGAATAAAGATGCATCAAAAAACCCTATGAAATGTGCAAGTGGCTTTAATAATCACGACAACTTAAGGAGGTGACTGATAAAGTTCAAAGTATTAAGTAATGAAGATACATATAAATTACAAATTTCACAAAGGCATGCATGTGTATAGATAGATACAAGGAGAATGTTAATTTACAACTACAAGAAAAGCGATTAAAAATACAGCGAAACAATGCGAAATTCACCTTGAAAATGACAAATCGTACATTTTCATCTCAACCGCGCTTTTGCAGTGACGGACTGGCTTAATTCAAATGCCCGTTTTTATATTTCCGGATTGTTTGCATTGATTTGTACTCCTTTGTGACAACGGATCACAATCAAACCTTAAAGAATAACTTGATTAACTTTCAGACTGTTTTACGAAAAACCGTTTCGTTTTAATGATAGAAATTTCCTGTTTTAATTTATGTGATTTAAAAGTTGCCTTTAAAGCTCGTCCAATGGCACAAGATGGACTCAGTAATTTACTTTTCGTAGCAGACTATATCTTCCTCTAAGTTTAGATGAAGTAGGATAATAGTTTGGTCCTCAACAGCTTTCCTCTTTGCTTTGGGTTTAAAATTTGTTTCCCGCTTGATTTTTAACACATTTTTCTTTGTTTTTCTTTTTAGAGGGACACAGTGTATTCAACTTCATGTGGAAACAGGAGGTCCATTGCCATTTTCCGTTGACATATTGTCAGCCGTGTTTCTGTACGGAAACAGGTGCATCACTAAATATCCCGGAAGCATAGTTGACTATTTCAAGAACTCATGCCCTGCTGGATATACATGGGAAAGGTCTTTTCTGTTTGAAGATGGTGCGGTATGCACAGCCAGTGCAGATATACGCTTGAGGTATATACTCGTTCACTTATTCACTTCTTCATTACGTTTGAGCTTAATTTTTAATTTCAAACAGTAAAATTACTGCACTTCCCCAGAAAAATGTTGAAAGTTAATGCAACGGTGTCTCTACTCCCACTAGCCCAAGGCTCAATTTACTTTTTATTATTATTATTTTTAAAATTTATTCCCTTATTTTTTTTCTGAACGGATTACAACCCTAAATATTACAATTGTCCATGAATAATTGCAAACGGCCTGGTTCAAGATCTGGTTATCCAGATCTCGAATTGCAAGATGACAAAATTTGGCGATTTTTAAAACAGTAACTTAGTTGGTTCTCGTTTGGTCATTCATGTAATCATCACTCGGGCCCTTGTACAAGCCTTGACATTACTGTCCTCAACAGGGATTCACTCTTGTACAGTACTGTCCTCAACATGCCATTTGCTAAATCTCTTGCGTTTCTTTCATTTGTAATTATCGTTCTTATTCGTCTCATTTTCTTTCATACCACCTCCTAAACACCCTATCACTACTGAACTATCAAGATGGTAAATCCAGGTCGTCTTTAATTTAATTTATTCGCCACTATTTATGAAGTGGCAGGGGAGAGGAACAGAAATCTCGTCCCAATTGACACCTAGAGATCAGACCACAACACCGGGAACTCCATGCCCTAGTCTTCTCGAATAGTGTGTGGGTTTTTTAACGTCCCACAGAATTTATACCCAAGGGTTATGAGACGGGAACTCCGGCTTATAGTCCTTATCCGAGAACACTTGAAAGTCTAACCATTCGCAGATGTCGTTACAAAGGCAGTACTTTCTACTCAGTTATATAAAGACCCTGAGTCCGGCTGGAGTTGAACTCACGACCTCCCGCGTGACAGCTCGGTGCTCAACCAACTCTAAGTTCAAACGCCAATTCCTGATACTTTCGTCATTTTTCGACTACTTTCTCTTGAACATTCTTTTCGCTTGGACATGCCATATCCACTACATGTATCATCCTTTCATGTCCAGCCTTAAGCACCATTGAAATCAGGTCGTCTCGGTGATTCAGTCTTTCATAGGTTGAATATTAAGTCCTAGTACACCTTCTTGTTGCCTCCTTCAAACAATTTTTCTCGTTCCCATTCTTTATTGTTCTGTTCATCAATCGCAATTCCTTTCTCTTCTGCTCGCTTCTTTGTCAGTATCTTCAGTACTTTGTCAGGTCTTTTAGTGTAGTGTTTTTCAGCCAAAACCCTACATTTTGACACTCTGTGCATCACCGTTTCTTCTCTTCCTCCACATACCCCGCATTTATCAGACTCGATATATTATTATTATTATTATTATTATTATTATTATTATTAATATTAATATTATTATTATTATTATTATTATTATTATGATCAGATGATGCTATGGGGACATGAAGCTCCATGTAATGCCACATGTTCTTGCATCCGTGGTTTTGCTTAGCGTGATACTTCTACTTTTTGCCTCAATTGTTGGTCATTCTGGTTCATATCCAACACTTTGGCTTACCTGTCTGCTTCTGTTTATCAAGGTTAATTTCAGATTGTGAGCAGTTGCTAGTGCCTCAGTCACAGCTGTTAAAAATCTGACCACTTTCAATTTCTCAACAACCTGTTCTCTACATGGCTAGGCTAAAATATATATTTCTCCCAGGGGCATATTTGAGACCTTTCCTCTCTTAACAACCAGTACTTTATGGTATTTCTTAGTTCATTTGCAATGTCAAAACTGAATACTTGGACTGTAGTTTTATGGTAGGGAATAATTATATAATATATCATATGATTGATGAAAGATCATCACAGTCAAATGAGTAATTTATGAAGCTGCGAAAGAAACGTAAGAAAACCGCATAAATTCGCATTGAATACAATGATCTCTTTAATATCGATCTTTTTTTTCCCTCTTTGAAAGTGTCGAAGATAACTGCTTTTATCACGTATCCAAGTTTGTTGGAGTTAACTTTCCTGCTGATGGACCTGTGATGACAAAGGCTACGACTGGTTGGGAGCCATCCTCCGAGAAAATGGTACCCAGTGTTGGGATACTGAATGGGGATGTCACCATGTACCTCCTGCTAAAGGGTGATAAGCGTCACCGGTGCCAGTTCCGCAGTACTTACAAGTAGGTTATTTTGAGTAACGTTTAAATAGTTGATATATCACAGTACGGAAAGCGACAACAACAAAAAACGAAAATGAATATCCACGTTGTTGTGTCGTTTTTCTACACGATGGATAGTTTTATATTGAAATTCCATGAGCCGCAAGCGATTTGGGTACCAAAGTAGAAATGTTGTTCCTTTTAATGAACTTGTTACTTCTTTTCTATGGATTTAACTATGGACGTCAAAGATCATTGAAAGATGAATTAGAAGGCTGACACATCTCATCAGGTCTCCTGTGAAGTCTAGTGTTAAAAAAAGGGCACGTGACAGACCATAGCAGCTTAAATTGACCTTTACTTGTGTACGTTTTGTTTTCCCATTTCAGACCACGCGATGTTCTCAAGGGAAATTTTCCTTTTGTTTTTTCATAAGTTTGCGTACATATGCAAGTGTGTAGGACGACATTTGAAAGAAGCTGTTCGTCTAGCTAGAGTAACATCACGTGGTCTGAAATGGGAAAACAACGGTGCAAACTAAAGAGGTCAATTAGGACTTCTTATCAGTCTCCTTCCCCCACTGCTTTTTCAAATTCCTGGATGCAATGCTCAAGAATGAATCTTTCTTTGTTTGCCACAGGGCAAAGACTGAACCGAAAGAGATGCCAGACTTTCACTTCGTGGAGCATAAGATCGTAAGGACCGACCTCGGTGGCCGAGACCAGAAATGGCAACTGGTGGGAAGTGCTTCTGCATGTGGAAGCTCCTTGTGAGCGAGAAGGCTTTTCAAAACTTCGTTGCAATACCCTGATGACAATGTAGTCCGAACAAGGCCAGAAGAAATAAAGCACATTTGAAATAATCTACTTTGAGTATTGTCCTTACATTTGTTTACTAATGAATACTGTCTAGATGCTCAATCCATCCTTCTTCTACAGATATTTCCATCAAATACCTATTCCATTACACTGAGTGACCACTCATGCACATCCCTCTGAAAAAGATTCTTATCTGATTTCAAGTTGTTGTGCTCATTAAAAATAGAACTCAATCTCCAAACGCAGCATAGAGGAGAGATCTCCTGAGGTTCTTTTTTTTTTTTACCAACGATCAGAATTTTTTATGCAAAATCACCTTTTTTCCTAGGCAATTATCTTTTATTCGCAAGGCTTATCTGTCTTTGACAATTGCATTTGAAAAGGGCGGCCATTTAACAACCTTGAAGTCAGAATAGACTTATGCAAGGCCTTAGTTCTGATTGGTCCTTATTCGTGTTTAAATTCCTGATAAAATTCGTTGATAAACAATTAAATGCATTAACAATAAATATATCTAAAACCTAAAGTACGTCTTTGTGGGAGATTTAGTCTTCTCAAGCTAATAACATAAGTGGATGACCATACAATGTTAGATTTGGATATATGAACGTATGAATATAGAGATAATTCGGTCTTAGTAGAATAGACAACGCCACCTATAAACACATTCCGACAGATTTAGCCATTTTATTACAGATGAAGTTAATGTATGATTTTCAGGAGAGATTTTCATAAATAATTACACAGTCTTAAATTTAGTTTGTTTTTGTTCCAATTGCCCATTATCAAAGAACATAGGTGTTTTGTTAGGTAATTTACTCTTGCCTAGGTTTGAATACTATATAATTAGTCTTCTTCAACATCACAAACGGAGTATTTAATCATTGTTAAAAATATATCTGGCTACTCTAAGATTGATCATAAATTGATCATCTTAAATGTTCTTCTTAAGCCGTTTTAACCACTTGATTTCTGCATTTTGCAGAAAATCGCTTACATATTTTTTTTATGTGGGGGACCACGAGAGCTTATTATTTGGAAATTAAAGGGGCACTGTCATGAGCTGCGCATGCTCGAGTTTGTTTGCTCTCGCGCTCACGGAAAATTCTAGACACATTATGGATTCACGCGTGAGTCACGTATATTCGCAGTTAATGAATTCTATGTCAAACATAGCGCTCAGAATTTAATATTTACCTGTCAGGAAGAACTTTCCGGATCAATAAACTTTTGTAAATGCGAAAGTGCCTGCAATACAAAGCGAAATTACTATCGCTGCACGCTTCGTAGCCAGCATCGAATTTAGCTTACAGCCAGGCGTGAAAAATCATTTTCTTCAGATAAATACGCTTGTACGTGTTATTGCACTCCTTCAGGCCTAGGTATTCTTTGCGATCCGTTAAAGCCTTCCTTTTTCTCCCGGAGTTTCTCCTTAGTCCACCATAGCACTCCCCAGTGGACGCCATTTTGAATTTGTTGATTCAACTTGAAAAAGTTAACCTAAAACTTTTCAAGTTTTCGCAAGACGCTAGCGCATGCGCAACTCATGACAGTGTCCCTTTAAGCAACGACGATCGCGAAAGCAACGAGAACGTCATCGCAAAATATAAATTCGCGTTATTGCTATCACTTCGTGATTATTTCAACCTTTTTAATATGTCAAGGGCGAGGTAGTTCCTGAAGAATGACACTGATTGAAACGGTGTTTCATTTAGGGGAAGAAAATGAAAATTTATCCTCAAGCGCTGACGTTCTACAAACAACAGATTCAATAATAAACGTGACTCTCGACTTATTAATTAAAGGCTAGGGATACATTAGAATCCAAATTCCCAAGCACCAGAAGCACATGAGCTTCTGCAAGTACTTCATCACACATTTTGAATAAAAGCTGTTATTATATCAACACCAATGAAATGCCAAGTGAGCTTTCGCGAGAAAACATATCTTCACACGTGAAAATATCACTGTTGCTATGGTTACATTTAGAAATCACGCCTTTCGATGCCTTTTGTGAAATGATTCAGTATTTCATTGGCGTAGTCGTAGCCGTCGTGGTTTCTTAAACTCCCTATATAGTTCGTCTGGACGGATAATGTATCTTGTGCCCGTGTTTATACTGGAGACGCATAACTAGACGAACAAAACATGTTTGCCCAATTTCGTCTAAACAGATATTGCGTCTCTCATATAAAAACGCCCATTCCTGAAGTAATGAACTACACAAACGGTCCGAAACAATCACAAATATAGATCCCTCCTGTAGGAGTGACCAATTTTTGTTTTGATTTTGTCAAAGGAACTGCCATGAAATACCGCCATGGTTAAAATGACCTTTCATGAAAGACGCGGGTAAGTTTTCTGGTCAAGAATCGGATCGTCAAAAGTTTATGCCGCCACTGAGAGAAAGAATAAATTCTATTGATTTTTTTTTTTTTTGCTAGCAGGATATTGCTCCACGACAGCTTCACATAGCCTTAAAGGAAGTTGAATTCCGCGGTACATGTTTTTTCGAGTTATTGACACCGAGAAAGACGAACACCTGTGTAGACTGACGAAGCGATGAACAGCTCTTGATAACAGAAACGATAGTTATAATTGCCGCGAGCACCAGTGAGCAGCTTACCAGTCTTAACGTTTGGGATGCCTGTGCCTTAAATACCCCGGATAAAAGTCGAATTTAGGATCACTAGACGATTTCACAGTACACATGCCTATCGGTTTTCGTGTATAACAGACCTCTTTCTTGTTAGTGGTAAACTTGATGATTATCAATTCAAAATTTAAAGTAGATCTGAATCCGCTCCACAGAATTTTTTAAACTTAGCAGAGAGTTTCATCTTGGCCTACTGATCACTTTTGTGCTATAAAGAATTAGGGTCACCTAGTTCGTTTTTCAGATATGAGCAACTAAATTCAAACTATAGGGTGTTTTTGCAAGGCTTTCCTGTTGCCATGGTCACAAAGATAACTGCATCTTACTCAGCTAGATTAGAGCGGCGCACCGGTACCCCGTTGAAGTCCTGAATTTTTCAGGCTTCTTTACACCATTGCGTTCATAACTGCGAAGATCATAGCTTCACTTGATTTCATATCCCCAGTTCATGTATGATCCTTTTCATATATCATTTCATCGTTGATTCATTCCTCACGGGAACATTAGAACCCGCAAATGATCAGCTCCCAACGTCAGTGGCTTCATAGCTCAGTTGCGTGTGGTTATAGCGTCGCACCGGTATCGCGAGGTCACGGGTTCAAACCCCGTTGAAGTCCTGAATTTTTCAGGCTTCTTCACGCAATTGCAAAAATTGCGTTCATAACTGCGAGGAGCATAGCTTCACTTAATAATAGACCATTTCCGAGTTGCTGCATGCCTCAGTTTCAAAGCGAGTCCAGGTGCACAACCATTCATTATCAAATGGAAATGAGTTGCGTATTCTTATGCAAATCAAACTCATTTCCCTTTCAATAGTCGAGCACCAAGACTCACTTTGAAACCGAGACAAACGGCAACTCGGAAATGGCCCATTGATGCTTCACAACATTGCTGTTACGTGGCATTTTGAGGGGAGAGTAAGCCGCGAAAGCTTCAGATCTGTATAAACGTATACTGTTCCAAGAAATTTTATCACAGACTGTAGCACCAGTCCACAGAGCTACGTATTGTAGCTGTAACGAATGACATGCTGCCTCTTAGTTGAGTGTGATGAACATACCTGCGACTTGATTGAACAGTTATTTGACAATGCAACTGTCTCGAAATTTCCTTTACTATATATAGGTTTTTTTTCTTTTACATGTACTTATATTTAAATCGTTGTCATTTCATAGTTGTCAAATGTAGTTCGTAAAAGGGTTGATTATTTAGCGTTAGTGACATCGCTTTAAATCGTGTAATTAACGTCTTATTGTTATATATAATTTAGTTGGAATACTAGGACTTAGAAAAAATACAAGGCATGTTGATGTGTTAATTTTTTAAAAGGTAAAGATAGGTGTCAGTGCATTGACATGGCTCGTAATTGCGAAGCGAGCCAGCAAGGCATAATAATGACCAAAAATAAGCCTAAACTAACCACAAATCTTCTTAAATGCGCAAATAATAAGAGTTTATGGCATTGCATCTCTGCTTCACATCCGTGGCTGCCTAGCACACCAACCTAAGAGACCCACCCAAGTACCACCTCAATCCCCCCAACACCATTCCATAGAGTAACCGAGACTGCACTTCCCGGCTTTACTACTTCTTTCTTCTTTCCATATTGAATAAAACAGCCAATTGAAATGAAAAAAATAAGACAGTGAAAACCCGACCAATTGTTACAAACAGTTGGGAAAATATATCTAATATAATGATTAAGTTAGTTAATTAGGCCACCACTTTACCGCCGCCGCCTAATTAAATGTGTAATTAATAATACTTTCTAATTGTTTTTGCTTCCACTCATAAAAACCAAGCGCTAATCTTTTTTCCATTTATTGAATTTTTGGCAAACAGTTTAATTAGAGATTCGTCTGTTCTTGTGAAATTAGTTGTTAACTAAGAACCACATACAATAGTATGCTTCAACTGTTTTGCCAATTTTTCAAGTCAATTCTTTTAAATGCTTCTTTGTTACTCGATTAGTCTCCATTCCGTAGTCAAATTTATTCTCGTGTTATGATTCTTTTGCAATTAAGAACTTTTTAGCTCGG
>NC_090882.1:10937281-10944781 GCF_036669935.1 Montipora foliosa
CCCTCGATCCGGAGTCGAGCACTCTAACTACCCTAACCGCCACGTACAATGAAGTTGAGCGGATGCTTGAATGAACTTGGTGCAATGGTGCAAGCCAAGTCGTGACTTCACTTCAGGAACGGATCAAATTCACCTGCACATTGTACGTTTTTTACCTTTTTCCTCTCGCCTTTTAGTAAAATATCAGCGAAATTTATTGTCTTTCGAGGTAACCACTTCGTACCTGAAGTGACGTCACAAAACGGGTTGTACCAAAACTTGTTTCCTATCCCGGACTGTGAAGGGCGTACCTTACGTTGGAGGTCTGAGCCCGAAATTTCAGGATAAAAAGATGATGGGATGCCAAAAAACTGTTTGGAGAGTTATTCTCTTTTCTTAATGCGCAACACTTCATTCAGCCGTGACTGTATTACACACACATTTAGCGATCATCCACACCGTTCAAGTAACTTTATTTATTGTTGCTTTCCTTTACTGGAAAAATACGTTCTTGAAAGTCGTACAAGGTTAAACCTTAAACTTTCAAATAAATACGACATCCCTTTCAGCTCAGTGAAAACAGAGTGAAATCATTTGACGATAACCACTGACTGGAGCGCTTTTACAAACATCCGACTCGGAGAGTGAAAAGAACCAATCAGATTACATCGAGGAAATATGAAGCCTGCGCCAAGCGCCCAAAACCGACAAAAGCGAATATCGACAGAAAAGAAACCCAACGAAGAACGCAGACAGTTGCTTGTTGGCAACAGTTACAACACCGTTAAGCAAACCCTCACCTAACATTAACCCTTAAGAGTCTATTAGTGCCAGCAAAATCTTATGATCCTGAGAACGGAACACCTAACCTGTATTCGTTTGTTTGGCGTTGGTCTACCTAGCATTCCAGGATCACAGTAGTAACTGCTTCTAAATTTTGTGAAGTTTGAAAGGTTATTCAAAATCAATTAGAAATGGATGACATTCAACTCTGAGCACTTAAAATAAATTTTCAAAACTGATTTGTTTTCTGGAACTTCGAGAAAGGTTGCCCCGTACACCATTCGATTGTCCGGCTTGTGTTCGACACCGAGGGATATCTCTCCCAAAGCGGCTGGTATTGATGATTGGTTTTTCTTCGGTGTCTGGAGGATGCTTTCTATTGATTTTTGCGCTTTTTGCTTCTGCCAACGTGAATCCATCGCCACGAATAGGTTATTTATAAATGGAGCCTCAAGAACAGGGAACAAATAACCTTTTTTGTGTTCCACATGGAACGATTTTCACAAACAAACACAAACAAGTGTCACAAACACTTATAAACTGAACCAACTGGCGCCGGTTGAAACTGCTGGTTAATATCCTACAACCAGAGCCATCATGTCTTCACCAACACTAACGTTTCGTCCATTTGGATTTCAAAATAACATGGTTTTGCCGGTGACCAATAGTCGCCATTCCCCAAACGTTAAAATTGCGTATCCTCACTCTCCCCAGGGTCCCCAAGCAAACTTTCGCGGAATTCAGTTCCAGACCGTCTGGATCCATTTTGCATCAACAGTGCTTCATAAACAGGGTTTGAATAGTCCGCTTTGCTCCTTCGGAACTTGATCTTGGTTGGTTCTCGGCTGCTTAACACTTCAGAGTCCAAACTGGCGTCTGATCGATAAATTGATTCGTAGACTGGGTTGGAGAAAGTTGCAGACTAAACAAAAAAAATAAAAGGGACAATTTCTTGCTCAATTGCAATTTGCAACGCTAAGCTAATAATAACATTAGACCATGTAATGGAGCAATGATCGAAAGCCATATGGGACAGTGGGCAAAGGGTGCAAGGGTATCACTGTCATGAAGTGCTAATCCAAAGCTCAGGCGGGAAAACAAACCTGTGCAAAGGTCAAGAAACCAGTAACGCGCGCTAAGCGCGGGAAAACGGGAAACAGACAGCAAATAGCCGGTTCTAAACGCGCCAAATCGCGCAACAGATGCCATACACAGCAAGTCCCCAAAAACTCGGTTCCTTTGGGGAAAAGGTAATTTCTTTAGCATTTTTTACCTTTCCATCGTGTGACCAAGCAAAGTTCGGGTTTGTAGTGCTATCTTCGTAGTCGTCAAGCATTTCATCGTAAAGGAACGATGGATTCCCCACCCGCGTGTTCATACCACTGTATTCTGTTTTCTTCATGATCCTTAAAGGAGAAAGAAAAAAAAGAGAAAATGTTGGTACATAACTTACAAAGACGATCATGAGACAAAAATGGTTTGCTTTCTGTTACCTCTGACAACATCATTATCCCGTGGTGTAAATAAACGTGACAAATTCAAGAGAGAGGGAGAAGATAGCCGAGGTAATATTGTCCAAATGTATCTTAAATACACCTTTGGCCATTCATTAGCAGAAATAAAATTTCATTTGTGCCAATAGTTAAAACAATGGTGCGAAACTATTTTCATTTACACCACACATAATCCATTTACGCGAAAACACATTCATGAACGATTTTAGCCATAAGCAGTAACACTCAATAGCATTAAAAGATACGCATTTGCATCTTTGGACAATCATTTGCTTGGAATGTACCTTCGTTTGCGCAATAATCAACTTCAATAGCAGTAATGTGCAAACACCTGTGTTAATTAACATCCATTTTATGTTTGTGATTGATCAACGAGTTTTGCAAACACTCGCATTCTGTTGCATCAACATACGATCATTTTCACAAATGCAAGATCCTTTAATGTGACAGCAACAGTTGCAGTATCAAGATTTAATTAGTGGAGCATCATAATATTGCCGCGTCATCATCATCATCATCATCATCATCAACACCAACATCGGTATTCCACCAAACCAGGCCAATTGAGTTCACCAATCCAGGGTCAACAGTTAATCAAATTACACACCAAGTAAAAGGTGGGAGTGATAATGAAGGCGGGCGATACGACAACGTATTAAGGTCCCGCGCGTTTCAACGGATTCAACATTTGTCCAACCAAAGATAAGCTGGTGTGCCAAACCTTTGATTGCGAGAAACTTAGAACAAGAAACCAAATAGTTAACGATGGACGCCAACTGAATTAAATATTTTACCACAATTGCTTGTAATCTCGCAATCTAATTTGCCGTTGTCGATAAGAGTCTAGAGAACGCTGCTCGCGTCAATTTGTCACGCAACGTAATAGCCAACCAGGAACGCTCATTTTGGTAAATAAGCCAATCATATTGCGAGAACGCTGCAGACAAGGCTTGCTATTTCTTTGTGTCATGGTTTTGGTTACACTCTGAACTAAATACTTTCTTTGGCGTTTAATATTGTGGTAAAAAACGAATCGAAAGTGTTTCAGCGTTGTATGTACTCTTACCGACAACGATATTCGTCATCACAGTGGTCAAAATGTTGTGGACTCACGAGGCGCAGCCGAGTGAGTCCACAACATTTTGTGAGTCCACAACATTTTGTTAAACAGAGTGTTTCAACGCTCCCACCATTTGGTTCGTCAGTGTTGAATGCATGTTGAAGCAGATGCTGAACCCGTTTAAACGGGAATCTCGGGTAAAACGTGGATGAAACATTCTCAATGAACCAACGATCCAAAATATACCACGTTTGCGGTATGTTCTGTATTGCAGTTGTAGAAACGGAAGCAAACTTACAGTCCACGTCGGCCACAGTAGATTAGAACCAAGACTGCTATTAACAATAACGAAGCCATGACTACGGGTACAATAATTTGAGGAGCCACTGTGGAGAAAAATTACAAGAAAATTGTTAGAAGCCAAAAAGCTAATTAATTCGGCGCCCAAGGTGCACTTCGCGAGTTTCACGACTACCGGCGGATAACGAAATTAATGCACCTAACTGTTTCGAGTTGCAGCTCATTTCATTCCCGTTGGTTCTTGAAACCGACGTGTTAAATTATAAAAGCGATAACGGTTTCGTTGATAGTTAGAAAAGCTTGACTTTGAAACCAAAATTGAGTTGTAAAGCCACAGCTTGTGGGGTTGACTGTGGGGTTTAAACTGCATTGTTTGTACTATCAGGAGCTTATAAAATGCCAAGAGTTTCCCAGCTTATAAAAAAGGAAATCCAAGACCCAAACTTGGAAATTTCACATCAATCTTCCTTTAGAACAAGTTACTTACTAGTCAAAGTGTATGCAGAGAAACCTTTTTTCATAGCCATCTCATTCGTTTTTTCTCAATATCTAATTCATCATCAATAAGCTTTAGCGGCTCAGCTTTTTTATTTACAAACTGCAATTTTTGGAAAAAACGATTCAATTGTTTAATACTGCAACTAATATTGATAGATAAATTAATGGAGGTTTCCAGGATTTGACGCCAAAATATTGAATTTTCAAGGAGTTTTCCGGGGCCATGGAAGAAAATTTCAAAACTCCAGGAGTTTTCCAGGAATTCCAGAAGTAGCGCAAACCCTGAAACTGTGACAGTACTTACGCTGTCGAGTACCTCCGCTTTCCGTTCTTCTCAGGGCTACCGACTCCTTGCATGATCTTGCCAACGTTCCGTCCGGGCATCTGAATAGACACAGCAAAGAAATTGATGTCTCAAACGAAAGTAACCTCAATATTCGGAGGTTAAGGCAAGCAGCCCATATATTTGTTCATTTTCAGTACCCCGTTTGACTGAATGTAATGCATCTTCGAATTCGCTGCGCTTAAAAATAAATGTTCATTTGCCGTAGTTTGCATTTACCGTATTGCAAACGCAGCCTAAAATGCTAATGTCAATAGACCTTATTCACGATGGCCGCCATGTTGGATTTGCTATTATCATGCAAATTAGCCATACACTTCTGAGGGGGTAAACAACACAAGTTCGAGAGGTTATAACGAATATGTTAGCCACACAGATGATTTGTTTCACGTTCATTGAATGTTTATCACCTAAGTAGTAAAATAGAATTATAACACAAGTTACGTAAAAAATGAGCAGCTAATGAAGTAGGAAGTTAAACTGTCAAAAGCAATCAAAAGATATATATATATATATATATTATAAAAGGTACTTAATTCTATATACTAAAATGGACTTTGAGCAATGTTATTTCAATATTTTGACGAGCCGATTTTCCGCAATTTGCCTTTTTTCCAATGTTTGCCCACCAGCATAACACATGGCTAATGAAAACCAACATGGCGGCTATCGTATGTATTATTATACATCAGACTCACTATGAAAAATCTGATTGGTCGAGAGCATGCAATCAATTCACAATAGCTTGTGAACTTGACATGATAAATGTAATATCTGCTGCAGATATTACATTTATCATGTCAAGTTCAACTTCTGCCTGGTTACTCAGCCCCTTGGAGTGTTCTCCTCAGAAACAAAATGGCTGAACGCTTCGCTTCTGTTTCTGAGGATGAATTATGTGAAAAATGTATAATAAAACAATTATTGAATTCGGTTTTCGCATGATATCATGCTCAACCTCATCCTGCTTAATGTATTTGAATTTTCACAGATGTGAACAGAAAATTGAATGGAGTATGATTGCCTGAATTATACTTCAGTTGATCATAATCAACGTTGAGTGTGAAGACGGCTTAGTAAATAGCCTTCGGATAAGAATCAAAGCTTCAAAATTTGCCAGTCAAGTGTTGAGCAATCTGAAGAAAAAAAATGAATTTTTTACCATAGTAGCACCTTAAATGTGAATGCTACACTATAATGTAAGAATGTTAACCCCGGGAGATTTGAATTGGGTACAACATTTTAGCCGATTTGGTCTATAAACTCTATGTCGCGAAAATACTGTTACACTGGAAAAGTACGCTGCCTACACGGCTCAAAATACCCGGGAGCGTTCAGTGATTACTTGAGTATTATTATAAACAACGAGCTGCCAACAGGCCGTCGATTCGCAGCTCTGAATGACCAAACCCTATGGCTTTATTCGTAGTATCTCCCACTTTCTGCCAAATTTCGCGTGCCTATATTATTTCGTGTGCCTATATTATTTCGTGTTTAATACACCTCCGATTAAGCTGCAGTTAGTCTTGTATAGCGATGTTGCTCATGACGTCACCCATTGTTATTAATATGCCAACCCGAACCTAATCGGCTGTTGAAACAATGAAGGGGGTAGTTTCTAAAGAAACTGTGGTGTTGAGTCGTTGGGGAAGAAGTATACAAAAATTTGGTTGATCAACGGAGTTGATAATGTAAATTGGCCACCGTACAGAGATTCTAAAAGCTGACGTTTCGAGCGTTAGCTCTGACGAAGGGCTAACGCTCGAAACTTCAGCTTTTAGAATCTCTGTACGGTGGCCAATCTGCATTATCAACTCCCTTGATAAACCAAATTTTTGTTGAAACAATGACTTCTTTTGTTCCGTGGTTGGCAAATTTGCATATCAAAGGAATGGTGACGTCAATGTTTGGAAACAGAAAATATCGCTATTATCACTTACCTACAAACTGCCTCGTTGCTATCGTTTGTAACGACGCAATCAAGTTCACCGCACAATTTGCCATTACGATTCTCTTCATAGCACTCGTCAAATACGCAGCTCGTGTTTCCCACATAACGGAATCCCTTTCGACATCTAAAGGAGGTAAACGTCATTAACTTAGAACGTATTATCAAACTAAGGCGGCCATTAACCCCTGATCGATGGAGTCCGATTTTTCGGCTATTTAAAGTTCACATGCAATTCTTGTGGATGAGACCCGAAGGTGCGAAAATTCAAATAATTGAACAAAGGTTGTTTGGGTAATCAGCAATTTTGACACTTAACGATTTATCAGTTTTTGATGACCAATAGTTCACTGACTGCCAAACCGTAGACGCTTAAAATTGGGGAGGCAGATTAATTTAACAACTTCTTTCAACTTTCTGAGTCAATTTTTGCTTAGAAGGATGACTTCTAGAATGTGAAGAAATAACTTCAAGAGAGAAATCTGAAGAAATAACGTTGAGAATGTTGGTTCCGTAAGCGAACACTTCCTCGTTGATTTATACTTTTACAGTAAAAAACAGTAATAATACTTAGCTTTACTTTGGACATGAATAAAAACTAATCCGCGCGCCCGAGCTCGTTATGAATCAGAGCTATAACTGATGATGTCACTCACGGCCGAGAGAGTGTTTTTACGAAGTTCATGCGTTCAACAAAACTGGTGTTTAACAGAAGTGGTCACTGTTTCCTCCTCTGAGAATTAACGGGTGATTGCACCAATAAAATACACTTGTAAAAGTGGGATGGAATTGGTCCCTTATGGAAGATTAAACAATGTATCGATGCCATAACTCACAAGCAAGCAAACTGTCCGTGTAGTATGATACACGTTCCACCATGACTGCAGCTGAACAAAGCACAAGTCACTTCACAAACTTCACCCATTGTTCGGGGTAAACAACTGAGCAAACACAAAGAGATGGAGAAAACTCATTTAACATAAAACGCGCAAAAGATAAAATGGAATAATTGCTCACCCCATTGTCCAGAAGGGCGCTGTGATTGGACAAGTTCTATCACATCCCCGAGGTGATA